>NC_041406.2:7513294-7700794 GCF_900747795.2 Erpetoichthys calabaricus
TGATTCATAGAGTGCTGCTGAAATGGTCTTTCTTTTAACAGATTGACCCATTGCATCAGAGGACTTCTGAAGCTTTGTTAGAGTGACTGCTGGGTTTTTGTTCACCTTAATGGCCAAATAATAATACATTTTATTTATGTAAGGCCTTTCTTGTCTGGTTACTCATTTTTTGTGAAATGGTCAGCTCTAGGAAGAGTTCTGGTGGTTCCAGCCTTCCTCCATTGCACAATTATCGACACCACTATTATTAGCGATATACCCCATACCTGATCTATTCCTCACCACAAACTGATTGAGGATGTCTACAGAGAGAGTTCCTTGAACTTTATGGCTTGGGTTTTGTCCTGACATACAGTGTGAATTGTGGGACCTTCTATACACAGGTACACATGTGCCTTTCTAAACAACATCCAAAAACTCCAATCAAGTTCTAGACGCGTCTCGACAAGACTTAAAGCAAACAAGATGCACCTGAGCATAATGTGGAGCGCCACAGCAAAGGGTCTGGATGCTTTTAAATATATTTGCAAGCCTTAATGAAAACATGTTGTCACTTAGTCATTACGGCTTATTAAGTGTAGATTTTTTTTAGCATTTTATTGAATTTATTAAAATCAAATACCATTCCACACAAGTAAGTCAAATTTTACAAAATTAAGTTCCAATCAAATCAGCCCCCACTGTTCTGATGTAAGATTTTGCATATAACTCGATAAATATTTTGTATATCTTTATTTGTATGTTAGGCAAAGCAGTGTAATTTAGTGTTACATTAGTGAGAAGCATTCATGTTTACCCCCCTCCTTTACGACTGAGTCGCTTTGAATTTTATGACAGAGTTGGGGGGAAGTGCCTTATACCAGTTTGGCGAGTATTTCTCTATTAAAGTCTTTCAACCCCCGCAAGAAAGCCAGGCTGCCTAACTGCCAAGCTTTACCTTAACATATGGGGGGTGGCAGGTGTTAAGATGTTCTATTCCCCCATTGGTCTGAAGTATGGCTGTTTGGAATTGGCTTGTATCAAAAGCTTTTAAGTACCATGACGTCCTATTGGCTGTAGGGGTTGGACAGAACATCTATAAAATGTACTTGCTTAGCCTCACACTCTCTCTCTCACTAACAATCAGGTTGTATGATTGCCAATATTCAAATGTACTTTGCATATTGTTATTATTTATGAATACAGTGATCCCTCGCTATATCGCGCTTCGACTTTCGCGGCTTCACTCTATCGCGAATTTTATATGTAAGCATATCTAAATATATAATGCGGATTTTTCGCTGCTTCGCGGGTTTCTGCGGACAATGGGTCTTTTTACTTCTGGTACATGCTTCTTCAGTTGGTTTGCCCAGTTGATTTCATACAAGGGACACTATTGGGGAATGGCTGAGAAGCTACCCAATCAGAGCACGCAGTTAAGTTCCTGTGTGCTGATTGGCTCAGCGACGGAGCGCCGAATTCGATTCTGCTGCATTAACTAGGAAGTCTTGTCTCACTTATTCAGCATCAACGTGTTTCACTGTGTAAAGAGTTAACTTTTGTGTTTATCTTTGTGCATAGTCACGCCCTTCATTATGGCTCCAAAACGATCTGCTCCTGCTACTGCTTCAGGGGCCGTGCCCAAGCGCAAATAGAAGATGCTAACGATTGCCGAAAAAGTAAAAGTTTTGGATATGTTGAAGGCAGGGAACAGCTACACCACTGTAGGACACCATTACGGTATCAATGAGTCCATGATCCTTTTTATTTAAAAAGGAGGAAAAGCATATAAGATCTATGGCCGCAGTGTCCTTTAACCAAGGCGCAAAACGAGTTGTAAGTGGACGTAATAAGGCGGTAGTCCGGATGGAATCTGCTTTAGGGATTTGGATTGAAGACATCCGGAAGAAGAACAACGGCGATGCTACACAGTTGCCTGAAGAGGCTCCTTTAGAAGAGCTGTAACGCTCTCCTTTGTTGTGCAGTAAAATTAAACTCATCGTTATCAGACAAGTCGTCGTGTCATTGTTGGTGAGTAACCATAATTAATTTTCTACGTACAGTACTTATTATATGTACATAGTTTAGTGTCACTGTACACACATTTTACTGTATACAATTTTTCTTGCATTGTACGTATTTATTGCTGGTGGCCTGTCTGTCGTAATGGCTGTAACATATGTGATATCGGAGACGCTCAATATCTTTAAAATAATATTTAGGTTTTACTGTATATAAACAGTGTGTTTAAATACATACATAATTTCAACGAATCTTACCTAATATCTAAGAGAATACAAAGGGTTTATGCTGTATAACTGTGTGGGAAATGTTTATAATACTGTGGGAGAGTTTATAAGGGCTAAAATATGTAAAAATAACCATATGATCATATGGATTTTACTTCACGGATTTTCACCTTTCGCGGGGGGTTCTGGAACGCAACCCCCGCGATCAAAGAGGGATTACTGTATTACCAATAATACATTGTTTAAATTGTAACTTAACTCCTACTTGTCTTTTACTACACCTAATTGCCTGAGGTTATAAATGTAGAAGGGAATGTGGGGAGAAGTTATATGGTACAGTACCTTATAAACAGTGGTAAGTCTGTGGGATTTAAGGCGTTCTGGCAGAGGCTACATATTTAATAATACAAAAGGGGAAAGTAGAGTAGAATAGTATTTTTTTTTAAATTTATTTATTTATTTATAAAGCACCTTAAAAACAACATCAAGGCTGACCAAAGTGATGTACAATTAAAAAACAAACACACAGACACACAAAACCAAAGGGTAAATGAAACAAACACATACAGTCATGGCCGAAATTATCAGCACCCCTGGAATTTTCCCAGAAAATGCACCATTTCTCCCAGAAAATTGTTGCAATTACAAATGTTTTTGTATATACATGTTTTTTTCCTTTATGTGCATTGGAACAACACAAAAGAACAGAGAAAAAAGGCCAAATCTGACATGTCACACAGAACTCCAAAATTGGGCCGGACAAAATTATTGGCACCCTTTCAAAATCGTGGCTAAATCGTTTTATTTCAAGCATATGATGCTCGTTTGAACTCACCTGTGGCAAGAAACAGGTGCTGGCAATATAGCAATCACACCTGAAGCCAGTTAAAATGGAGACAAGTTGACTCAACCTTTCTGTTGTGTGTCTGAGTGTGCCACACTAAGCATGGAGAACAGAAAGAAGAGCAGAGAATTGTCTGAGGACTTGAGAACAAAAATTGTGCAAAAATATCAACAATCTCCAGGCTACAAGTCCATCTCCAGAGATCTTCATGTTCCTTTGTCCACTGTGCGCAACATAATCAAGAAGTGCACGCTGGCACTGTAGCTAATCTCCCTGGACGTGGATGGAAGAGAAAAATTGATAAAAGACTGCAACGAAGGATAGTCCCAATGTTGGATAAACAACTCCAATCAACTTCAAAACATATTCAAGCTGTTCTGCAGACTCAGGGTGCAACAGTGTCCGCTCGAACTATCCGTCGACAGCTGAATGAAATGAAATGCTAAGGCAGGAGAGCCAGGAGGACCCCAGTGCTGACACAGAAACATAAAAAAGTCAGACTGGAGTTTGCCAAAATGTACTTGAGGAAGCCAAAATCCTTCTGGGCGAACGTCTTGTGGACAGATGAGACCAAGGTAGAGCTTTTTGGTAAAGCTGATCATTCTACTGTTTACAGAAAACGGAATGAGGCCTATGAAGAAAAGAACACAGTACCTACAGTCAAACATGGTGGAGGTTCTAAGATGTTTTGGGGATGTTTTGCTGCCTCTGGCACTGGATGCCTTGACTGTGTGCAAGGCATCATGAAATCTGAAGACTACCAAAAGATATTGGGGCGCAATGTAGGGCCCAGTGTCAGAAAGCTGGGTCTGTGTCAGAGGTCATGGGTGTTCCAACAGGACAATGTCCCCAAACATACCTCTAAAAGCACTCAGAAATGGTTGACGACAAAGCACTGGAGAGTTCTGAAGTGGCCAGCAATGAGTCCGGTTCTAAATCCGAATTAACACTTATGGAGAGATCTCAAAATTGCTGTTGGGAGAAGGCGCCCTTCAAATCTGAGAAACCTTGAGCAGTTTGCAAAAATAGAGTGGTTGGAAATTCCAGTTGAGAGGTGTAACAAGCTTGTTGATGGTTATAGGAAGCGCTTGATTTGAGTTATTTTTTTCCAAAGGGCGTGCAACCAAATATTAAGTAGAGGGTGCCAATAATTTTGTCCAGCCCGGTTTTTGAGTTGTGTGTGAAATGATGTCAGATTTTCTCTGTTTTTTTGTGTTGTTCCATTGCACATAAAGGAAATAAACATGTATAACAAAACATTTGTAATTGCAACAATTTTCTGGGAGAAATGGTGCATTTTCAAGAAAAATTCCAGGGATGCCAATAAATTTGGCCATGACTGTAAACACATAAGAACTGAAGAGATTCTTAATAAAAAGTATACAGATAACCAACATATCATACTGGGTTAAAAGCCAGAGAGTAAAAATGTGTTTTTAAATAGGACTTAAAGGCAGCTAGAGAAGGAGCCTGCCTAACGTGCAATGGCAAATTATTCCAGAGTTATGGGGCTGCAACTGAAAAAGCTTGATCACCTCGAAGTTTGCATCGTGCCTTGGGAACACGTAAAAGCATCTGGTCTGCTGACCTGAGAGAGCGAGACGGTACGTAATGGTGCAGCAGTTCTGACAAATAAAGAGGGGCACAACCATTAAAACATCCATCCATCCATCCATTTTCCAACCCACTGAATCTGTACATAGGGTCACGGGGGTCTGCTGGAGCCAACACAGGGCACAAGGCAGGAAACAATCCCGGGCAGGGTGCCAACCCACCGCAGGACACACACAAACACACCCACACACCAAGCACACACTAGGGCCAATTTAGAATCGCCAATCCACCTCACCAGCATGTCTTTGGACTGTGGGAGGAAACCCACGCAGACACGGGGAGAACATGCAAACTTCACGCAGGGAGGTCCCGGGAAGCAAACCCAGGTCCTCAGGTCTCCCAACTGCGAGGCAGCAGCGCTACCCACTGCGCCACCATGCCACCACCATTAAAACATTTAAAAACAAATACAAGGATCTTAAAATGGATTCGAAAACAAATTGGAAGCCAGTGAAGGGAAGCCAAAATCGGGGTAACATGCTCATGCTTTCTTGTGCCAGTTAAAAATCGAGCAGCAGCGTTTTGCACCAGCTGTAGGCAAGCAATGTAGCCATAGTACTCTACCAAGACAAAACACCCACCCATGAGAAAGAGCTAGGCCAACAGAGTAAAACTTTAATAGTAGGAAACCTAACTAAGTAAATAAATAAATAGAATAGAAAAGGGAAGAGAATCTGCTTCCTCAATTTAAATGCTTATTCTAAAATGTTATTGATGACATCCTGCCAGGTTTTAAAAAAGTTTTGTACAGTGAGAATTTGATTTTTTCCAATTTCAAATAGTATACAGTAATCCCTCGCTATATCGCGCTTCGCCTTTCGCGGCTTCACTCCATCGCGGATTTTATATGTAAGCATATTTAAATATATATCGCGGATTTTTCGCTGCTTCGCGGGTTTCTGAGGACAATGGGTCTTTTAATTTCTGGTACATGCTTCCTCAGTTGGTTTGCCCAGTTGATTTCATACAAGGGACGCTATTGGCAGATGGCTGAGAAGCTACCCAACTTACTTTTCTTTCTCTCTCTCTTGCGCTGACTGTCTGTGATCCTGACGTAGGGGGTGTGAGCAGGGGGGCTGTTCGCACACCTAGACGATACGGATGCTCGTCTAAAAATGCTGAAAGATTATCTTCACGTTGCTATCTTCTGTGTGCAGCTTTTAAGTATGCTGCACGGTGCTTCGCATACTTAAAAGCTCAAAGGGCACGTATTGATTTTTTTATCTGTCTCTCTCTCTCTCTTTCTCTGCTCCTGACGGAGGAGGTGTGAGCTGCCGCCTTCAACAGCTTTGTGCCGCGGTGCTTTGCATACTTACAAGCCAAACAGCCCTATTGATTTATTTGCTCCTTTGAAGAGGAAGATATGTTTGCATTCTTTTAATTGTGAGACAGAACTGTCATCTCTGTCTTGTCATGGAGCACAGTTTAAACTTTTGAAAAAGAGACAAATGTTTGTTTGCAGTGTTTGAATAACGTTCCTGTCTCTCTACAACTTCCTGTGTTTCTGCGCAAATCTGTGACCCAAGCATGACAATATAAAAATAACCATATAAACATATGGTTTCTACTTCGTGGATTTTCTTATTTCACGGGTGGCTCTGGAACGCAACCCCCGCGATGGAGGAGGGATTACTGTATAACATCAGTTACCCACTGACTTAAAAGAGGTGGGCTAGGATTCTTCCAGTTGAGTAAGATAAGTCTACATATTAATAATGAAATTAAGGCAATTACAGTTTGTTTGTCCTTCTCCACTTTAAGCCCCTCTGTGAGCCCGCCAAGCACAGCTGTTATTGGATTAGAAGGGATTGGGGCACCCAGGCTGTGTGAAGGGCATTTAAAGATTTTTGTCCAAAATATTAATTTGGTGCAGGCCCAATGAGGCTGGAACTCGATTGCAACGTTCACAGGTTGGCTCTTGCCTTGGAAACATTTTGGACAATTTTTAACGAGACAGATGTGCTTGATAGATGATTTTAAGTTGAATAATTATATGCTTTGTGCATATGGAGCTCGAGTGAATTCTTTGCATGGCTGCCTTCCACTCCTTTTCTGAGATGTTAAATGAGAGATCTTTATCCCACTATCCTGTTTGATCTTTAATAATAATAATTAATAATAATAATAATTCTTTGCATTTATATAGTGCTTTTCTCACTACTCAAAGCACTCAGCAATTGCAGGTTAAGGGCCTTGCTTAAGGGCCCAACAGAGCAGAGTCCCTTTTTGGCATTTACGGGATTCGAACCGGCAACCTTCCGATTGCCAGTGCAGATCCCTAGCCTCAGAGCCAGCACTCCACCTCTGCCTTTAAAAGGGAGGGACTGTAAAATCCATCCATCCATCCATTTTCCAACCCGCTGAATCCGAACACAGGGTCACGGGGGTCTGCTGGAGCCAATCCCAGCCAACACAGGGCACAAGGCAGGAACCAATCCTGGGCAGGGTGCCAACCCACCGCAGGACACACACACAAACACACCCACACACCAAGCACACACTAGGGCCAATTTAGAATCGCCAATCCACCTAACCTGCATGTCTTTGGACTGTGGGAGGAAACCGGAGTGCCCGGAGGAAACCCACGCAGACACGGGGAGAACATGCAAACTCCACGCACGGAGGACCCGGGAAGTGAACCCAGGTCTCCTAACTGCGAGGCAGCAGCGCTAACACTGTGCCACCATGCTGCCCGGACTGTAAAATAGTTTTATATATTATGGAGATGCTCTCTGAGTCCTCAAGACTGATCAAAATGTTTTCCGGCATAGAGGTAGGTGGGAGGTGAGGAAAACTGGGCAGGTTCTGTTTAGTAAAGTTTCTGATTTGAAGGTAGTGAAAGAAATGTGTCGCTGGAAAGTTAAATTTGGAGTGTAATTGTTCGTAGGATGCGAAGATGTCTATGTTCACATCTCTAAGTGATTTTATCCCAAATGTTTTCCAGACATTCAAAACGTATGTTTGAGAGGGTGGATAAAAGGTGGTTATCGTTGAGAGGTCAGTCGGTCAGTCATTATCCAACCCGCTATATCCTAACACAGGGTCATGGGGGTCTGCTGGAGCAAATCCCAGCCAGCACAGGGTTCAAGGTAGGAACAAATCCCAGGCAGGGCACCGGTCTACCGCAGGGCACACACACACACACACACACACACACACACACACACACACCAAAGACAATTTAGGATCGCCAAAGCACATAACCTGCATGTCTTTGGACTGTGGGAGGAAACCCACGCAGACACGGGGAGAAAATGCAAACTCCATGCAGGGAGGCCCCGGGAAGCGCCACCATGCTGCCCTCGTACAGAGGTGCCACAGATAAAAGCTTCTCTATTTTAAAATACTTGCACCATGGTTTCCATATTCTGAGTGAATGAAGCACAATTGGGTTGTTAGTATATTGGTGATAACTCTTATTTACTGGGGTACAAAGCAAGGAATATAAAGAAGTACTGTAATTCACAATTTTTTCCATTGAACGTAAAATTCACGAAGCAGTAAAGTGTAAAGAAACTAAAATGGCGGTCTGAATACTTTCTGAATTCACTATAGTAGTAAAGCCATGGGATATGACTATAACTGGGGTGGAGTGGTGACTCTGAGGCGAAGTATCCGGAAGGTTGCCGGTTCAAATCTCTGTTACTGTCAAAAGAGATCCTCCTCTGCTGTGCCCTTGAGCAAAGCCCTTAACCTGTAATTGCTCCAGGGGCGCTGTACAATGGCTGACCCTGCACTCTCACCCCAAGGGGTATGTGAAAGCTAACAAATTCCTAATACAAGAAATTGTATAAGGCGAAATAAAGAAGAAAAGAAAAATGAAATTGAAACCTTACTGCCGTTGGACCCCATCTTGGATAAACTTTTTGCAGACCCTTCATTTTTCATGCAGATGCCGCCACTTAATCTCATATTTCAAAGACCCTAACTTTGAAGTTGACAACACCCTGTGATGCAAATCCTTGTATTCTGTCAGAAAGTCCATGAGTGCATTACTTTGTAAATTTGTTTCATTTATTTATGGTTGTTTCATTTTAGAAGCAGACAACTTGCCTAACTTGTTTTTCTGTAGGCCTTGTCTGTTTTAAAAGTGCTTGACCTCCATAAATAGTGGGAGTGAGGACAGATAACATTTGAATTGCAGGCCTGTGTCCATCTGTAAATATTTTAGCTATGGGGACCATAGAAAATGGGCAGCAGATGAGAAAATGATACAATATTTCAGCAAAAACAAATGAAGCTCTTTTTGGTATCAAAACGATTCAGTGCCATTAAGCTGTCACTGGACGTGCTTTATTGATAGATAGATAGATAGATAGATAGATAGATAGATAGATAGATAGATACTTTATTAATCCCAATGGGAAATTCACATTGTCCAGCAGCAGTATACTGATACAATAAATAATATTAAATTAAAGATTGATAATAATAATAATGCAGGTGAAAAACAGACAATAACTTTGTATAATGTTAAATGTTAACGTTTACCCCCCCGGGTGGAATTGAAGAGCCGCATAGTTTGGGGGAAGGAATGATCTCCTCAATCTGTCAGTGATAACTAACTATAATTTTTTCATTTTGTGTTCATGTACTTGCATAGAAATAAAGATTTAGCCACATACAGTGAACAGTTATAGCCATACACCTATACTATAAATGATGAGTGGTGTATTTTTGTAGCTGTCCTTGAAACAAATGATTTTACCTCCTTTTGTCTGACATTGCATTTTACTGCTTGAGCAGATGCATTGTGATAGACTCGTAGGTATGGCCATGTGATGTGAGAATGAGCTTGATATTTCGTTAATTTCTTTCTAAGAATTAAATTTTAACAAAGTGTTGCATCCAAATAATGTAACAACGCAGTGACAGCATTGTGAATGAGGACAAGCGTTCAACAGTGTGGAGCCTTTTGGCTTTAAAATGTCTGAATATGTTTGTTTCTTGTTTATATTAATTGTAGAAAGTGATTTAGAACAAGTAACACTATAAAAGCACTGAACTACAGGCTGTGGAAGCTGGCCCAGACACAGACAGGTAGACATTGTATAATCACCAACAACACGTTTATTATACAAATTAATATTTACACAGGTGCACACACAACCCCAAAACTCTCCCAAAGTCCAGGCCTCTGTACAATGCCTCTTTCTGTAGTCTGCCTCCACTCCTCTCCTCCCGAGCTCTGTCTCTCTTCCTCCAGCCCTCGAATGCAGGGAGGCGGCCCCTTTTATCCCCACCCGGACGTGCTCCAGGTGTCTCCCGATTAGCTTCCGCCGGCACTCCCCAGTGTGGCGGAAGTACCGGCTGCACACCCAGAAGCACTCCGGGTGTTCCTGGTCCTCTTCCCCCCAGCACTTCCGAGTGTGGTGGAAGTGCTGAGGGCCAGGGCTCTTCAGGCATCCGGGCGGTGACCACGGGCCCCATATCATCCAGGGCGGCTGCCCTCTCATGGTCCGGAGGAGGTGTAGTCCCTCTTCAGGTCCTCCTGGGCGTCCCGGCTGGATACCACTCCCAGCCACTCGCCACAAGGCCTAAGTAGCCACTTTATCTGCATTCATTTTCCTAATTGCAAGTCATTCCCTTGTTGTTCATAATCTGCAACAACAACATTTATTCATATAACACGTTTTCAATGAAACAATGTAGTTCAAAGTGCTTTACAAAATGAAATAAAAGGAAGCTATTATAAAACATAAGCAAGATTAGACAATAATAGTATACAGTATGAAACAATGAAAAAGGTAAGGTCGGATGACAAAGAGGACAGAAAAAACAATCAAAAAAAAAACTCCAGTTAGGCTGGAGAAAAAAAAACTAAATCTGCAGGGGTTCCAAGGCCAAAAGACCACCCAGGCCCTCACTGGGCATTCTACCTAACATAGATGGTCAAAATTGGTCCTTATGGTTTACAGGCTTCAGATGGAAGAAATTGATTATGATGGTCATGTGGATATCTGGAACACCCGCCATTCAATCCATTAACATGGTGGCAGCGTGGTACCTTGATCAGACAGTGGTGTTGCAGATCGCCACCAAAGAAGAACCAGAAAAGATAGCAGAGAATAGTAGCGATTAGTAGGGATTTGCAGAACGCAGAGCCCATATTGACTAATAGAGGTACAACTAAAATGTAGCTACGAAAAGCCAGTTTAAAATAATGGATTTTCAGCACTTTTTTTTGGCTAATTTCTGTTTGTAAAGTATTACAAATTTTGGGTGTATAATAGCAAAGACCCGTCTCACCAGTTCTTTTAAGGTTGGCTCTTGGACTTATGAGCAGACCTTCTTTTGAAGATCTGAGGTTATAGACTTGGAGTGTAAGGGGCCAGTCATTCCAAAATATAGGACAGGGTGAGATTATTTAAGGCTCTGTAAACCTTTAGTAGTATTTTAAAATCAGAATGCAGAATCAATCCATGTAGTTTCTCAAAGGTAGAGTAACATAATGGCTAAGAAATACATCTATGAACCTCGGGTTTGCTGCTTCAGTTTTTTCCATGACCCACTATGTGACCCTGACCTAATCACTTAGCCTGCCTGTGCTCCAGTTGTGACAAGAAAATGGTGCAAATGTTTGTGCTGTGCTTCTCTATACATGAAGTGTCTCGGAATGGTGTTTTATTATAAAACAGTGCTATATAAAATGAAGGCGTCACACTTGGTTTATATTTATTTAAAGACACCATGACATTTGCCTACTCTGTTGTGTTTACAGAAACAACAAGGAAACTTTTTGAGGACTACTTTTAAGACAGTTTTATCTAGAAACACAGTATTGTCCATGCTTAGAAAGATGCACTTGGGGTGGGGGGATAATTCTTACTTTAGTACTTTATGGGGGTTTCTAAGGTGACTATCCTCCCTGTTCCTGAATGTGAGGCATGTAATTTAATGGCTGTCATCAGCTGAAATGATTTTCAGTTTCCTCATCATTGCCCTCTGACACAGCAGGTGATGAGTGGTGCCTGGTTTCTGACAGACGTGATGCTTAGAATTGAGGCCAAACAGTTTTATTTGGGTTTCATCAGACCAGAGATTCTTGTTTCTCACAGTCTGAAGAGTCCTTTTAGGTGCCATTATCGCAAACTCCAGGAGCAGTGGTGGTTGTCCTCCTTGACGTTTCTCCCGTCTCCACACAGGTTCTCTGGAGCTCAGCTGAGAGTGGTCATTGGATTCTTACTGAGACCCCTGTCCCATGATTGCTCAGTTACAGGAAGGGATGTGTTTGTTCCAAACGTCTTCTGTTTAAGAATTATGAAGCCCACGTTACGAACATACGACTTACAAACGGGGCCGCAGCTGCTCCTTCATCTGTCTGGGGGATGCGGCGCAGGCTCCTCAGTAACTGCCACTCCGTCATCTCCGGCCTGGGGACGCTGCAAGCGGTGGCTGGAGGGGGGACCGTTTCACTGCTCGCGCAGTGTGATGTCCCTTAGGTGGCTCTGGTTGGTGGGAGCCACAACCCATTTATTCTCAGTGGGCAGCTGGGTGCGCGGCAAGTGGTGACCCGGGGTCCATAGTTGCTGGGGCCACAGCTACTGCTCGTGTGCAGGACAAAGACTTAAAAGGGGCGGTTCGCTGCCCGGCCACCATGCAGCCACATCTACTGCTCCTAACTGGACAGAGGCTGGATGGGACGGAGGGGGGCGTTTCACTGCCCGCCCACCACACATCCTTGCAGTGTCCTTTGAATGGCTGCTCTGTTCGTTCTCGGTGGGCGACTGGTGGTGCTACAAGCGGTGACCCGGTTGTGGCTGAATGGAGGCCATTGACGGTGAATGGGGCGGTGGGGGGCAGCATTTTAGTGTGCCTCGGGTGGCTGCCTGTTGAATGGGGGCGGTGGTGGGCGATTCACTACCCGCCTTTGGCTGCACCCTGTTCGTTCTTGGTGGGCAGACGCTGCAGGCACCATACTGTATGCAAGTGGAGGTGACTGTGTGGTGGGCGGGCGGTGAACTGCCCCTTGCCACCCCCCATTCATTCTCAATAGCAAGCCTGCTTGTACTGTTAGGTACATAGCAGGGAGTTGTCTCTCCTTAGTACACCAGACGTGCTGGCGAGGGGGGCCTTCCTGCTGTGATAACGTGTACAGTGCTGTGCAGAAGAGCTCATCTTAACCTTTTGTCTTCACCCATCAACAATGTCTCTGAAACACAAATCTGATGCAAGTGCTGGTGATACAGTAAAGAAGAGAAAAACCATCACCATGGGAAATAAAGTAGAAATAATAAAAAAGGCAGAGAGGGAAAACTCCATCATTCATTGGTAGAGCACTTGGTTACAGTTGGTCAATAATAGCATTTATTAAAATAATGTACCTGTTCCAACTTACATACAAATTCAACTTAAGAACAAACCTACAGTCCATATCTCGTACGTAACCTGGGGACTGCCTGTAGTAACTTGGCGTTACTCTTCACTGTTAGTTACTGCTAAGTCTGAGTCAACAAGCGTGTGCCTGCCACTCGAGTGCTTTAGCTGCTTGAGGCCCAAACTGCCATTTCAACCTCTATTAAAGATGCTGTCCACTCAAGTGGTCATTTTTGTATGTACACAGTAGATGACCCCTTTATCCAATGTGAATTACAGGATCAGGACACTTGAGTAACTTTTACAGTTTTGGCACAGTGAGATGCTCAGGGTCACACAGTCAGACAAGGGTGGGAATGTAGATAGATAGATAGATAGATAGATAGATACTTTATTAATCCCAAGGGGAAATTCACATACTCCAGCAACAGCATACTGATAAGGAAACAATATTAAATTAAAGAGTGATTAAAATGCAGGTATAACAGACAAAAACTTTGTATAATGTTAACGTTTACCCCCCCAGGTGGAACTGAAGAGTCGCATAGTGTGGGGGGGGGGGGGACAATCTCCTTAGTCTGTCAGTGGAGCAGGACAGTGACAACAGTCTGTCGCTGAAGCTGCTCCTCTGTCTGGAGATGATACCGTTCAGTGGATGCAGTGGATTCTCCATTATTGACAGGAGCCTGCTCAGCGCCTGTCGCTCCGCCATAGATGTCAAACTGTCCAGCTCCATGCCTACAATAGAGCCTGCCTTCCTCACCAGTTTGTCCAGGCGTGAGGTGTCCCTCTTCTTTATGCTGCCTCCCCAGCACACCACCACGTAGAAGAGGGCGCTCGCCAAAACCATCTGATAGAACATCTGCAGCATCTTATTGCAGATGTTGAAAGATGCCGGCCTTCTAAGGAAGTACTGATGCACAGAGCATCCGCCACCAGCTCCTTGGTTTTGCTGGTGTTCAGTTGTAGGTGATTTGAGCTGCACCATTTAACAAAGTCCTTGATTAGGTTCCTATACTCCTCCTCCTGCCCACTCCTGATGCAGCCCATGATTATAGTGTCGTCAGCAAAGGTTTGCACGTGGCAGGACTCCGAGTTGTATTGGAAGTCCGATGTATGTTAGCTGAACAGGACCGGAGAAAGTACAGTCCCCTGCGGCGCTCCTGTGCTGCTGACCACAATGTCAGACCTGCAGTTCCTGAGACGCACATACTGAGGTCTGTCTGTAAGATAGTCCACGATTCATGCCACTAGATATGAATCTACTCCCATCTGTGTCAGCTTGTCCCTGAGAAGCAGAGGTTGGATGGTGTTGAAGGTGCTAGAGAAGTCCAGAAACATAATTCTTACTGCACCACTGCCTCTGTCCAAGTGGCTGTAACGTGCACCTTTGTGTTTTAAGGTCCAGTGGCCTAGCCGATATGTATTTTATCAGTTTGGATAAACTTGAAATTAATTCTTTAACTTAGGGTGTCTGTTGGCCTTGAGCATGGGAAAAGTGCTCTATAAATAGAATGTAATTTTATTATTATTAACTCAACATTGCTGTCTGAGCTCCTTTCAGTTGGAATTGTTCTTACTTTTCATGGAAGTGTTCTTGCCTTGCACCTCCTGCTGTCTGAGTGGGCTTTGCCTCTCCTGCACCTCAGGCAGATTTATAGTGGGTGCTGAAAGAGACAGTGAAAGAAATGGGCCTACAGTGTCTTCAAGTTTGGGTGGTGTTTTTCTTCATTAAAAAATCAAATGTATATCTAAAAAATGTCTTTTAGAATTTGAAAACTAATTTTGATATTTTAAAATTAGTGAGATGGTCCATTAAAAATTGTGTCACTGACTACATGATTAATGATACAAATATTACAAAATTAAATTAAATGCAATTGAAGCTTCATTTAACAGTGATCTCAGTCACAATGTTGTCTGTGTGCACAGCTCAAGCCGGCCTTTGTGCGGCAGATTCACAGCTTCAGGAAACTGGCAAGTTCATTAAATCATTGCTTTGGGGATGAATGAGTTGTCTTTGTACACGGATGTGTAAATAGCAGTCTCTGTGTCCGCAGCGGCCCTGCTGATATCGGAGGAGGCGACGGTACAGGCAAAAGACTTTCAAGGTCTTCATTTACCTTTGATCAGAATGAATGCGGTTATTTAGTGAATGAACACTTGTCATCAAATTGCAATTATAGGTGCTTGTTTTCATTTTGCCTGAAATTCAGTAGATCTAGATGTTGTGGTTAGGAATATGGAACATGTTAAATAAAATCCTGAAAGAAATGTTATGGTTTCTTTTCATTTATTACATTGAATTAAACGGCGAGTAAATAGGATTGTTCTACATATCTTATTTACACTCTTTTCTAATATTTTTTTTTTTAAGTAGATAGGACTTACTTTGTTCCAATGGGGGAAAGCTTGGCTTTTCACAGAAGGTCAATAGATATTATAACAAACAAATAATACACAAGAATTGCTAAAAAAAAAATTAAAGGAAAAGACTAAAAAGAAAGAAAATGTCTGAAGATTAAAAAGGGCTGCCATAGTCCCAGGGAGTGATTGCTACGAATGTGAAGGCGCCCCAGTCATGTTTCTTTACACACTTCTGATGAATAATTTGTTGGCTGAAAGTCCTCGGTGCTTGTATGTCGAGCAGCGGATGTGCAGCATTGTTCATGATAGCCATCAGTTTGTCTTTGTTCTCTTTTTCACAGCTGCCTCCAGTGGCCGAGAGTGAATCCCACATAGGACAGTGATGTGTATTAACTCTTTCAGGGCTAATTATTTTTTACATTTTCTCCCAGGTCTGAATATTTTTCCCCAAAAGCTCAGCTTCCTAAAAAGCATGCCAAGCAAACACTAAATGCATTTAACATTAAACATTAGCTTTCTAAAATCGACTGTCACACTGTTTACATACTTCCTACATACCCGTTTGTCTAACCATTTATATTCTGAAAGGTACTTTCTGGAAAGGAAGCAGCTATCTGCCTGTTTTTGATTTCCAGATCACTTGCATCAAAATGGGAGTTTGATAAGTCAGTCTGATTCAGCAATAATATGCAAAAAGCAAAAAACATTAATAATGCCCGCAGAGTATTTAGATAGATAGATAGATACTTTATTAATCGCTAAGGGGAAATTCACATACTCCAGCAGCAGCATACTGATAAAAAAAAACAATATTAACTAAAGAGTGATTAAAACACAGTGCAAGGTGGAGAGTGCAAGGCAGGTATAACAGTCAATAACTTGGTATAATGTTAACGTTTAACCCAAACCGGTGGAATTGAAGAGTCACATAGTGTGTTGGAGGAACGATCTCCTCAGTCTGTCAGTGGAGCAGGACGGTGACAGCAGTCTGTCACTGAAGCTGCTCCTCTGTCTGGAGATGATCCTGTTCAGTGGATGCAGTGGATTCTCCATGATTGACAGGAGCCTGCTCAGCGCCCGTCGCTCGGCCATGGATGTCAAACTGTCCAGCTCTGTGCCTACAATAGAGCCTGCCTTCCTCACCAGTTTGTCCAGGTGTGAGGCGTCCCTCTTCTTTATGCTGCCTCCCTAGCACACCACCGCGTAGAAGAGGGCACTCACGACAACCGTTTGGTAAAACATCTGCAGCATCTTATTGCAGATGTTGAAAGACGCCAGCCTCCTAAGGAAGTATAGTCGGCTTTGTCCTCTCTTTGCTTTGTTGTTTTGCCCGATGTCAATGCCATTCTAGACGCTGTTTACTCTACGCTCCTCACACACACACAGGGATTGAATGTCAAGTCAACGAGTCTAACAGTCCTCCTAGCAAAGAGGGCCTACCGGTAACATGATGGTTAGTTTTGTCAACGTCTACAGCTGTTTATTACCCTCTGCCCCTGGATGTAAACTGAAGTCAACATCCAACCTCGACCCTTGCTGTTGACAAAAGTCCACATCAGCCCTAAAAGAGTTAAAGAAGCTGCCATTATTATTATCATCATAATATTAATTGTTATTATTATTATTATACCTTCCTCTCAGAACTCTACGGTACACTGGTGCATTTGCCAGAGGTCAACCAGACCCCTCAAGGCTTTGAATTCAGTTTGTTGTTCTGCTGAGTACTTTTCTTAAGAGTGTGAGCCATGCTGAGGAGTGTGATCATCTGGATCTCTTTCACGCTGACTTGGGGAGTTTATCCAGCATTATTATTATTGTTATTATTATTATTTATAATAATAATAAAAAACAACAATAATAATAATATTAATATTACTCCGCTCGGTCCTAGAGCAAGGCTTTTAACCAGAAAATTGCTCCATTTGCACTGTACAATGGGCGACCTTGTGCTCTGATTTCCAGAGATCATGCAAGACAATTTCCATTTGGGGATTTATAGAGTATAACAAATCAAATAATTATTATTAATAATATAGATCTTCCATAGACTGGCACTCTGTCCATGGCTTTTTCCTGCTTTGTTGTCAGGGTAGACTCCAGACCCCAAGACCCTTGTATTGAATGAAGAAGTTTGAGAATGGGATCTGTAAAACAAAACACAACAAAAAAAGTGTGGAGCAGTCAGATGACAACCCTGTTTAACAAGGTCTGAAATAAATAGAGAAATGAAAAGGCACCCGAGGGTGCAAAAGTCACAGCCAAAGGCATCTAAGCGAGTGTAGAGAGCGCCTAGTGGTCTGGTCGGTTTCCAGGTTCAGAATGAACACCATTGTCCTTTTATGTAGTGATTCCAGAAGGGGTGGGCTTTGGTGCAGAAGGTGGTAGTGATGTGGTTGCTCTTCCGGTCCTGGAGCTTCTAGACTGTGGACTGAGAGGGAGAATGCATTTTCTCTGGTGCCCCCACTTGGTTCAGGGTACTAGATAGATAGATAGATAGATACTTTATTAATCCCAATAGGAAATTCACATTCTCCAGCAGCAGCATACTGATACAATAAATAATATTAAATTAAAGAATGATAATAATGCAGGTGAACAACAGACAATAACTTTGTATAATGTTAAATGTCAACGTTTACCCCCCCCCCCCCGGGTGGAATTGAAGAGTCGCATAGTTTGGGGGAGGAACGATCTCCTCAATCTGTCAGTGGAGCAGGTACTATTGCTTACCTTTTCGAGGTCCTGAAGATGACTCAGAAGCACTTGTGCCTGACAGATTGTATTAATAAAATATTTATATTATTGATGCAAAGCACAAAAATATACTGTGTAATAATGCAAATTACACTTATAAAAATGTTCTCAAATATAGACTCTAATTGAGTGGTTTTTAATAAAGAAGAATAATAATTTTAATTGTATACAATCTTCACCATGCTTAGAGCTTTCCATTTATGTGGAAGCTTCATTGAGAAAATGGACAAAAGCAAAATACATTTTGATCTACAGAGATATTAGCATTTTATTTACAATAGTAAAGATAATGAAGTAAACTAATGAAACATAATCTTTTATTTCAACAGTAAAACTTAAGTGCAAGAGAGACATTTCTATTCCTTTGTGAAGTACAGTATGTGCAGGTTTTGAATGGCCCTCATTTTCCATGTTAGAGGTTTCCTTTATTGTGGCTATGGCCTGCAGTGTCACAGTCTCGGAGAACATCCTATGCTCTTTGGCGCAGTTTTACAAAGATAAGTAAACAATACTGGGAACAGAGTGTGTTTATTTTTCTTTATTACAAACTGCTGCTGACTTAGAAACAGAGACCACTCAAGGGCTGTGTGAACTCTGAAGGCTGTCATAGGTAAACCCTTTGCACCCTCTAGTGGCACATTATGCATAATGTTATTTTCATTCTATACAAAAAAAAAAAGTTAAACTGCAAATGTATAATAACATTTTATAGATAGACAAAATATAGATGAAAGTTAGTCCCACTTTAAAATAATAAAAAATTAAAAATACAAGATAAATGACTTTTTGCTTGTTCAATATGTATTCACTGTACCCTCCATCCATCCATCCATTGTCCAACCTGCTATATCCTAACACAGGGTCACAGGGGTCTGCTGGAGCCAATCCCAGCCAACACAGGGCGCAAGGCAGGAACAAATCCCTGGGTAGGATGCCAGCCCACCACAGGACGGACACACACACACACACACCCATCACACACTAGGGACAATTTAGGTTCGCCAATGCATCTAACCTGCATGTCTTTATTGCTAAGGTTTTCAGAGTGTTAACAAATGTACAGAATCTAGTGAGGATGATGTGGCTATAAATGTGTGCATGTGCGTGCAGTGATCTTGGCTTTTTTCATTTATGCGTCCTTTAAACACTGCACGTCATGAATTTCCCTTGTTATTTATATACAATAACATGCAGTGAATACACTTGACTTGAGCATTCATAGTTTTCGAACTCTTTCTCTGTATGTTTAGCATTCGTTTGCTCAGAGGTTGATGTGCTTGCCACTTCCTGAGCAGCTCTTCTCTTCTCCACCCCAATGGCCCACTTCTTCTCTTCTTTCGTCTGCGTCTTTTCGCGTTAAATCCGATTAAGTCAGTGTTTGTGTTGCAATTACTTAGTACGTTTTCCTTAATTTTTCACTGAAGCTGGCACTTAAGTGTTCAATCTGCCTCAAGAATGATTTAAGATATGAAGAGGAGAGGAAGTGACGGCGAAGGTGGTAGGGATGAGAACGGCGCCCGTATGCATGTGCTGCCCTGCTGGCTGCTGCCGAGAGTTGATTCTACAATAAAATAAAATAAAAATGAAAAGAGGAATAACCTTGGAGCTCAATCATCACCCCGATAAGGGATAGTCGATGTCACGTAGTATATGTGTACCAAATTTCAGGTCAATTGGTCAAACGGTTTGCGAGCTACAGGTGATTTAAAATCCTGGACAGACAAACGAACAGCCACGGTAGTGTATTATATAAGACGATACCACCTGCGTTTTTCAGGAGGATGAGACGAGTTGTATTGCAAGACATTGTAACAAGTAATCAGCATTTGTGTGCTGGGTAATGTTTTGGAACGCACAAAAGACGATTTTAGGAGGAGTCCATTCTATGCTACGCTAATATGGACCAAAAAATTTCTAAAAATGTTACTGTTTCTCCCATAAGTAATAATGTAAAATGTTATTAAGTTGGACCAAGTGTCACGAGTTTTCCCCATATTGTAACACAACTTTTTAATGTAGAATTGAAGAGTACAGCGCATGGTGAAATTAATACTTTTCAAAACAAATGGCACATAATCATAGATAGTTAACTGAATGTTTTTCTTAAGCTTGAGACATTGAAGATTATTGGTTGTTGTGTCTGGGGGCTTTGAGATGGATTGTGCTGTCATTTTGATTGGAAGAAAAGTGACGAGGAGGAGGATTATTAGTTTTCATCACTTCAAAAAACTTTTGAGAGGTAACTAAAGCATCGCCAGCCTAGCATGGGAAGCGACCCATAAAGCCTCACACAAACACAGTGTTTGATATACAATGTGTAGTTCTGTCAGTCTGTCTTTGTTAACCTCGTTTATTCAGTCCAGCTTGCATCTTTTTTTTAAAATTTTATTATTAGTATTCAGCCCTTGCATAAAGACTAACAAAACTTTAATGTGTTTTACTGTGAATTTTTGTTACTTTTTTAGATTATTAACATGCTTCGCAGGGATAGGGAGAGTTGTTTTGAGAGACATTGTCACAAATAATTGACATTGTATTGTGGGTCTTCATACAGCTGGAACCTCTGTATTGTAAACATAAAACAAAATAATTAGTAACATTTGGTACTTCACCGTCCTGTTCTTGTTTTTCAGCTCAGTTCTTAATTGCTTGAGTATACATAAATTTTCACTTCAACGTCCAGTAGCTTACTCAATGATGAGCACTGGGTAGTTTATACGTTTAATAAGTAGTTGTGTCACCATGCACACTAGCAAAAGAGCTCTTCTAGCATCTGGAATTTTGTTGAAAGAGCTCCCCCAAGGCACTTAATCAGCTAACTCCTTGTTCGTAACAAGTCAACATAAAAACTCACATCCTCATAAACTGGAATGCTTAGAGAAGGTACGCACATGAACACTTGGAAAACTCCGCACGGACTACAGAGTGAAAACTGAACCCTGGTGCTATAAGGCAGTAATGCTAACCATTGTGCAATTGTGTTTCCCCTAAATTTCCATATTATTAAAGCAAAAAATATATCAATATAACTTTTAGTCAGTTAGGAGGAAAGAGACAATTAATTGAACTCGCAGCCGACGTGGGTAAGCTGGGATTTCTGATGAAGGGGGCTTTTACTACGTAGAGTTACACACTGCTGCGGTTTCTCTATCAAAGTCTCTCTTTCTGTACACTTGGCAGAGTCCTTTCCATCGTTCTCTGTGCTCAAATGAAGAGCAAAAGCGTTGTGTGGAGCTCTTAGTATAGAGAGAACTAATAGAATGGCAATGGGTCTTGAACATTCAGGTACTTTGATGGTGTGATTTAACTTTCTGCGGACAGAAAACAGACTGAAACATTAGGCCTTTTTTATATAAATGCACAGCACATAAGAGAAGGTCACTGGTTGCATTTTGTAAGAATATATTTTGTTAATAATTTTAAAATAGTAAGTCATAACATGATCAAATGGTTGAATAAAAGTCAAAGTTTGAGATCCACAACTTCAGGCATTCACTAGCCTGTTGGAATATTTTCAGCAAATTCCAAATTTTGGACTGTGCAAAAAATTGATGCACTTGATTGACTGAATCCATCTCTGAATTTGGAATTTCTCTACCATAAACTGTGTCCTTTACAGATTCAGTGAAAAATGGCATTTTGAAAACAGTTCCATAAAAAACCTCACATTGTTCCATTCCATCTGAACTAGTGTGGTGCTGAGGTGTCACCCGACGCATGGCTGCACTCGGGTCTTAATCTGGGATCCTGAGGAGGTTTGTCATGTGGTGTGTGCAGCAAGGTGCTGTATCAGCGCAGACTCCTGACCCCTCTCTCTCTCTGTTTCTTTTTAAATAAGTCATGTTTGTTATATGGCAGAAGTTTTTTTTCATGCACAGAATATCATTTGAAGTATATTTTAAAGTAAAAAGTGTCAGTCTTCCTTGTTCTTGATTTTAATTGAGGTGTAAACAACCCAAAATCAAGTATTAGCTACACATTCCTTCAAAACAGCTACAGATTTATATTTAGAAAGTTAGACAGATGCCTTTTTATTGTCCAGAAGAGAGAAAGCTGTTGTTTAAACGTTTTTATACAGAATTATGTAAGATAGAGTTTGATCCATCCAAGGTCTTGACTGGACAACAGGTAAGCAGACCTTAAAAGAACACACAGCCTTCCTTTATTAAAGAAAAATAAAGCCTGTGCCACAATGGTCTGGGAAACACAAAGGTGGAAAACTACGAGGAGCTACTTGAGGAGCTTCTGTCTCCTTATCAAGTGCTGGGTTGAAACAAATCTCTTTCCTAAAAATCCATCTCCTACTCTCTTATTTGGAGTTTTTTTCCCTGAGAACATTGGAGTGGTCTCTGAATAATGGGGAGAGGTTCCACCAGGACATCACTCAACTGGAGACACTGTATAGTGGAAAGTGGAAATGACATCTGACAGTCATTCCACTGTGAATCACCTTCAGAAGATTATAAGAGGAAAAAACTACCAAGTGACTGCTTTTTGTAAGTAATAATTAAATTTAAAACAATTATATGTGTAAGTCTAAGGTCAGTAGGACCACCACGACAGAATACATGTGTGTGAATGAGAGGGAGGTCAGTGGAATGGTGAGGATGAGGGGAGTAGAGTTGGCGAAGGTGGATGAGTATAAATACTTGGGATCAACAGTACTGAATAATGGGGATTGTGGAAGAGAAGTGAAAAAGAGAGTGCAGGCAGGGTGGAATGGGTGGAGAAGAGTGTCAGGAGTGATTTGTGACAGACAGATATCAGCAAGAGTGAAAGGGAAAGTCTACAGGACGGTAGTGAGACCAGCTATGTTATATGGACTGGAGACGGTGGCACAGGAGACAGAGCTGGAGGTGGCAGAGTTAAAGATGCTAAGATTTGCATTGAGTGTGATGAGGATGGACAGGATTAGGAATGAGGACATTAGAGGGTCAGCTCAGGTTGAATGGTTGGGAGAAAAAGTCAGGGAGGCGAGATGGCGTTGGTTTGGACATGTGCAGAGGAGAGATGCTGGGTATATTGAGAGAAGGAGGCTAAGGATAGTTTTACACTATCTGTTTTATAGTTTTCTGTCTGTCTGTCTGTCTGTCTGTCTGTCTGTCTGTCTGTCTGTCTGTCTGTCTGTCTGTCTGTCTGTCTGTCTGTCTATCTATCTATCTATCTATCTATCTATCTATCTATCTATCTATCTATCTATCTATCTATCTATCTATCTATCTATCTATCTATCTATCTATCTATCTATCTATCTATCTATCTATCTATCTATCTATCTATCTATCTATCTATCTATCTATCTATATTCTGGTGTGTTTTCCCCCCATTAGAGGGTCAGCTAGACAATGTCAGAGAGGTGAGATTGCGTTGGTTTGGTCATGTACAGAGGAGAGATGCTGGGTATATTGGGAGAAGGGTGCTAAGGATAGAGCTGCCAGGGAAGAGGAAGGCCTAAGTGAAGATTTATGGATGTGGTGAGAGAGGACATGCAGGTGATGGGGGTGACAGAACAAGATGATGAGGACAGGAAGATATGGAGACAGATGATCTGCTGTGGCGACCCCTAATGGGAGCAGCCGGAAGAAGAAGAATAAATGATTAATTTTCAAAATATATAAACATTTTATATTACATATTACTTTTTAGGGGCGGCACGGTGGTGCAGTGGTAGCGCTGCTGCCTTGCAGTTAGGAGACCTGGGTTCACTTCCTGGGTCCTCCCTGCGTGGAGTTTGCATGTTCTCCCCGTGTCTGTGTGGGTTTCCTCCGGGTGCACCCACAGTCCAAAGACATGCAGGTTAGGTGCATTGGCGATTCTAAATTGGCCCTAGTGTGTGCTTGGTGTGTGGGCGTGTGTGTGTGTGTGTGTGTCCTGTGGTGGGTTGGCACCCTGCCCGGGATTGGTTCCTGCCTTGCGCCCTGTGTTGGCTCCAGAAGACCCCCGTGACCCTGTTTTCGGATTCATCGGGTTGGATAATGGATGGATGGATATTACTTTTTATTTTACAGTTTACATTTTTTATTTTAAACTTTTGTTTCTTAAAAACTGGCTGTGATAAATCAATTCCGTTTCTAGATTTGGATTCAGCGTCCTCAGATCTATAAAGAACACCTAATATTTTTGACAAGAGGAAAAACAACTTTTCTGTTTTGCAAAGCAGTGTTATTCACGTTTAATAATGTAAAATTTTGATATATATTTTTGAAACTTTGCCTACTGACTCGAGATGCAGAGACAGCATTTTAAGTGAGATAACTCAGAAAATGAGACTTAATCAAAATAACACACAAGAGTTATGACCAGAAAACAAAACCACACATTCACCAAAACCCAACACTAACCCCGGAATCATAGTCAAAAAACGTAGCGAAGAAGTTAAATTGCCTTAGAGAAAATAATAATAAAACATGTAAAAGTCTTTCTGGAATTCATTCTCAAACTCTGATGATTACAGAAGTGCATATGCTGACCATTGTACAGTCGCTCCGATGTCACACGTGTCAAACAATCTGGAGAATTGTGGGTACTATTGTTTTGGAAACTCCTAGTGCAATTGTTAAGAAATGGCAGTGCCCCAGAACAATTCAAAAGATGGTGTCATGACATAGCACTTTAAATTTTCAACTTTTTAAAAAATGTCTTGAAGCAAAAAACAAGCATCATGTTCAGAATCCTTAGGTTCTGATACCCCTAAATGGATGCATACTTGATTAGATTAGATTAGATTAGGTAAGGTTAGATTAGATTAAGCAAGCTTTAGGGGGAAATTCAGTTGCATAAAGCAGAAGAAACATGAACAAGGATACAGACGCATACAAATAACAGAGCTAATCGATAAATAAATAAATGTACATTGTGCAAAAATTGCAAAATTAACGAATACATTGTGAGGGAGCAGTGAATTAATAAACATGGGAACTTCTATTGCAAGCAGCCACTCATGGTAGTGCTGGAAGAAAAGATTTATTACTTATCATTAAGGGAGACCCACCAAAAATTAATAAAAACTGCTGATCAAAACAATATGTGTTTATTTTTTCATTTTTTGTTTTTTGTTTTGCCGATGGACTATGCCCCATCCTGGAGGGGTCTTGCCTTGTGTTGTCTGACTCCCGAGTCCAACAACCCTCGCATAGGTCAAGTGAAATCAGAAATGAATGAATGGATGATAAGTATTTTAAATCTGAAACGTAAATTTCCTAAATGCCAGATGGAAGGTATTATCTAATGAAGGAGGGTGAAATATGAATGATAATATTTAAGTGTACGACTCAAGAATTTACCACACGTTCTCTTGGGAGATGCCATGTCCTGTTAAACATTAATTGCTGTAAAGCTGGCACATTTACACAAAGTCCACTAAACCACCTGGTTTTTCTTATGGAGAACTTTGTCCTTTTAATAAACGGCAAAGCACTGCATGTAAAAATGGGATTCCGTGGTTTAAAACTGGACATTGGTGAGGCTGTTAACAGGTGAGTCTTCTCCCTTTTTAGAATAGGACTAAAGACTTGGAAGTTTTTGTGTACAAGATGGCAGCATTGTAGGATTTTAAATAACCAATTCAGTATATGCAAGTCGTGTTTAATATGACATATAATATACACTGGATTTGTCTTTTTATTCTACGCATAATTCAAGCAGTGTGGCACGGTGGTGTTGGACTATAAAGCTGGAGATCATAGTTTTATTCTTAAGTGCTGATTTTTCCTGTGACCCGAGTTGCTTCACTTTCCGGTGCTCACAGTATGGAAATATCAAAAGTATGTACTATGAATGAGGGATTTGTATGCCACTTTGGATTTGTGTCTGTTAAATAAAAATATTTCAATGTGTTCCTGGGTAGGTCTTCAAAGAACTATTGTTGTTGAGTTTTTTATGAATTATTTTGGTGATTAAAATGCTAAATTTATGTACTAGTTTACTGTCACGTGCATAGAGTACATTGAAATCCTTAGTGATATTCTAAAAAGTGTACGGTAAGTGAGTGAGACAATTGTAAAGCCTTTCTCTACTTTGCAGGTTGTTATTTTAGCAATGGCTCAGATTTTAGAAAGGGCCCCTAGAGTTATATTATTAAGTACTTAGTTACAGTACATATAAAGTTTCACTTGCAATTATAGCACTTAGAGAAGAAGAAAAAAAACACTGCAATTCCTCGCCTATTTAATATTGTTACATTTTGTAGTTATAATCAGTCCAACTTGACATTTCAGGCTTATGCTCTTTTTTGCCCATCTATCCATTTTCTAAACTTGCATTGTTCAGCACAAGCTTGGAACAAATGGGAGCACAGCCTGGCTCAGCAAGAACTTCTTCTGCATGGCAAATGAGGTGGGCTTTATCATCATGCCCTCTGCACACACATACCTTGGCACATTATACAGTCATAGAAAATGATGTTTCCTAGGGCCACACTGCACTATCCATCCATCCAGTTTCCCTCCCGCTATATCCTAACTACAGGGTCACGGGGGTCTGCTGGAGCCAATCCCAGCCAACACAGGGCGCAAGGCAGGAACCAGTCCTGGGCAGGGTGCCAACCCACACACACCCACCCACCACATACTAGGGACAGTTTAGGATCGCCAATGCACCTAACCTGCATGTCTTTGGACTGTGGAAGGAAACCCACGCAGACAAGGGGAGAACATGCAGACTCCACGCAGGAAGGACCCGGGAAGTGAACTGCGCCACCGTGCCACCCCCAGTGCAATATTTACACAACAAATACAACAATACAGGGGTTGGATATTTTTACTTTCTCATATACATAGTATAGAGAAAGTATAGGAATCATGAAAAAATTCGACCACGAGATTTTGATGACTGCGGTGGGTTGGCACCCTGCCCAGGATTGGTTCCTGCCTTGTGCCCTCTGTTGGCTGGGATTGGCTCCAGCAGACCCCCGTGACCCTGTGTTCGGATTCAGCGGGTTGGAAAATGGATGGATGGATGGATTTTGATGAATCTTGTCGTTTTAGAACTTCCTGAGTCCGAAAATACTATTTTTGAAATGACACAATAACTCGAACGCTTTGCCTTCAGTCAATGAGATTTTGTACACCTGCTTTATATCAAAAATAAGAAATCCTATCAACTTTTGTACCACTTCCAGCAACCGGAAGTGGGGCTTTAGCTTAATACTTTTGCGAATTTTCAAGGAAACTGGTTATAATTACAGGTAGATGATTCAAATTTTGTATAGACATTTATGATGATATTAAGGAAACAGATATGAAATTTGAGATAACTTACTCAACCGGAAGTAGTATTTTATTTAAACAACCATCTGAATTTTTTGTATCATGGAAATATAAATGTGCACACGATATTAAAAACTGTATTCAATGTAACGCATGTTCTTTCAATAATTATTATTCATTTTATTTTCATTTATACATTATCAGTTTAACAATAACGTATAAACATTGAACATGTAAATATAAAGATGTAATGGGAACAATAAGCTGCTACATCCCCGTCATGTTCCTGGTAACGCATTTAATTTTATGATTTTTTTTTTTAATTTCCTTTATCATTATCATAATTAAATGTAACTAAATGCAGTTTTACCCATAGCAATGAATTGCACTAAATATTATATAACGCTATGCGGTGGGCTGGCGCCCTGCCCGGGGTTTGTTTCCTGCCTTGCGCCCTTTGTTGGCTGGGATTGGCTCCAGCAGACCACCCCATGACCTTGTAGTTCAGATATAGCGGGTTGGATAATGGATGGATGGATATAACGGTAACATTTTTTCTGTTTTTAAGTGACTGTAACTCTTTTTACTTTGCACGTAATCTAAGTAATGCCTATGTAATCATGAAAAAATTCCACTACCGTTTTTGACCTCCCTAAGTGCAAAAATATCATTTTAATATAAAGTTTCATTATAAATAGAGAGAAATGATTGTGCATTGATATTATTAATTAGTTATGATGAGAAACAAAAAGATATGTTATTTAAGAAATATTGTGTAACTGGAAGTGGTTCTGATGGAACTTTTTCTCAATCTCAGTAAAGTCGAGGGGAGCGTACTCCCGATTTTTACATAAGGTAATATAGAACAAAGAACAACAAACAGTGTGGTGTGGTGGTTAAAGCTTTGGACTTCAAACCCTGAGGTTGTGGGCTCAAATCCCTCTACTGACATTTGACCTGCTTGTGCTCCAATTGGAAAACCAAAAGAAATTAAACCAATTGTATCATAAATGTTATAAGTCGCCTTGGATTAAGGCATCAGCCAAATAAATAAATGTAAGTAAATGTAAATGTACAGATCCGTATCATGATGACGAACTGCAATTAGTGATCATAGAAGATGTACAATGGACAAAGTGTGCAAGGGAATGTAAGACCGAACAGTAGTTAGGAAAGGGCCCATGATAAGGGTGCACATGCTGGGACAGGGGGCAACATTGAGTTCAGGAGCCTGACTGACTGTGAGAAGAAGCTGTTGTTCAGTCTGACAGTGTTGGTGCACATACTCTGATACTTTCCACCTGATAGAAGCAGGGAAAAGAGATTGTAGCAGGGTTGGAATGGATCCTCCACAATGCTACAGATACAACACTTTGTGAACATGTCCCTGTGATGGTCTCTGCAGTGCAGACTATCTGTTGTATTGTATTACAGTTTCCATACCAGACAGCTGGTTAAGGTGCCCCTGAAGAATGTGTTGAAGATATGACCTGGAAGGCCAATGTGTACACACTCACTCACACAGGGTTTTTTTGTATTAACAATCAAAGCCGTAATTTAGGTGTGAGGGAAGAAGGTGGAATCCCCAGAGGAGACCAAAGTAAATGCATAAAGATGATGCAGACGCTACACTGAAACACGCCAGCCAGAATACAAAGTGCTGAATGTCAGGTATGACAGCCACTGTGCCACAATATCATAAACCATGACCATGACATTTAAATGTCTCTGTCAGTGCCGTTTATGAGTTCAGCATTACTTCAGGATCAGCTGAGATGAAAGTTCACCTCATTTAGTCTCTGTTATAAATGTTATGCATTGAAAATCAAATTAAGACTTTTTTCCCAATTTGATTTTATTATACAGCTTTCGCGTTAGGTACTCTTCCAGTCAGCTTTACAGTAGATGTGCTACCTTACTTACAGAAATATTGGTCCCTATAATTAGAGTTAGACCTTGGGCAGAAATGTGATAAATGAATAATCTATATCCATATACTTTTTAGTCAGATTGTATTAGGCCATACAGAATGTAGTCAGGCTTCAGAATTTCAGCCCATATAAAAATGGGAATAGCTAGAGAAGAAGAAGCAGCACGTGCAGTACACCTCTTCATTTTGTGAATACAGTAGAATTGAATTGAACTTTTTTTCCAGGCAATGCAGTTGCAAGAGATCTTTCTTAGTGTTACATCTCTACACAAATAAATACAATTAACAACAGAATAGAGACACCACAATACCAGAATCTGTGTATTTGATACAGATACCAGTGAAATTTCATGACACTTGATAACCTATGTGACACAATGGCAAAAACAGACTCAAACACAAGGCATTTTCAGACTTGACGTCTGCTGTTTTTTCTTTCTCGTATACAAAGTATGGGGAAAGTATTGTAATCGGCTGAAGATTTAATGTCGAGATTTTGATGAATTTCGACGTTTTAGACCTCCCTGACTTTCTTGTATACAAGTATAGGGAAAGTATTGGAATCCTCCAAAAATTCCATTTTGAATTTTGATGAATCTCAATGTTTTAGATCTCCCTGAGTCTGAAAATACCGTTTTTGGAATTATGTCTGTGTGTGTCTGTGTGTGTGTGTGTGTGTGTGTGTGTGTGTGTGTGTGTGTAAACACGATAACTTGAGTACGCTTTCACTTCGGTCAACCAAATTTTGCATACAAGTATTAGGTATAAAACATAGATTTCTAACAACTTCTGGGCTATTACTGTTAACCGGAAGTGGTACTTGAAATATCAGTATAATATTTTGGATGTACCCTACTTGAATATTGAATTAAAAAATAAACCACCAGTAGGAGTTTGTGAACTTGTTATAGGACAGCAGGGAGGAAGCACTGCAGTGCATGGGATAGTAGAAATGGACAGTAATTTATTCAGCTTTACTTTTATAGTAATTGTTCTATAGCTGCCAAAATATAAGGTATTGTCAAGCACGGGTAAAACACGTGTCGAAAGAATTCTCACAGTCCTAAAGTTCATTTTAAAATATTTAGTGAAAGTTAAAAGCAAATAATCCACAGAAGAATAAAAGAGAAAATAGTTACACACGTATAATAAAAGGCAAAAAAAAGAAAAAAAAAATCTTCTCTAAACTTAGCTTTTCTTGAAAAACTTTAGTTTTTTTTGTACTTAAAAGTTCTTTGCTTCTTCTTCTCTACGCTTTAAACGTACGGCATAGCACATAAATTAAGTGCTGTTTTCTTACATATTTACTTCACACACTCAAAAGGCCCGTGGGCTTGTTGGCACGTAGGCATGTGCCCAGGCACGGTTTAAAACCTTATGCCTTCCAAACCTTACCAAGGCTGTCACTAACTGAAGAATAATGTTTACTTAAAGCTGTTAGAAATGGCAAGAATATACCAATACAATTCTGCTTACGGGGGTTATAGGAACCTGCCTTAGATTATGCATTGTCATCTAGTAAAATATTCATGAATCTTAATAAACTAGGAAAATGGCTCTTACATGTTCAATATATTATTAATTTGATTTGATTTGTTCTTTATGGTTCTTTAATGCACAAAGTAAAAAAATATAATCATTGTCTTGCTGTTTACTCCTCAAATATCCATCTCCGTATCGGAGTATATGAGAAAGTCCAAGGGAGACAAATCCGATTTTTCTTTTCAGCATATGTTAAGGCAGTGCTGTAGCATCACCACTGCAAGCCATTTTCATATGTAGTTTTTACTCACATACTACTGTGCCTTCTGGAGTAATTTCATTTACTATGTTATGCATGAGTTCAGTACAGATTTTCACTTGGTACTATCAATACAATAAAAAACCTAGTACTGTTACGTTTTCAGAATTTTGGTATTGATTTGGTACAGAAGTTTTGAGTCTTGTGACATCTCTTGGTCCTATCCCAATGTTATTCTGCAAGCATTTGTAGAGTTTAATAACGTATTGCACAAAAAACACAAATACAGAAAACAGTTGGATAATGCAGAATTAGACTCATGCCCACTAATATGTCATGTAAGCCTTGTGGCAGGTGGCTGGCGTCCATGCCCAGCCGGGTTGCCCCTGCACACTATATGGAGCAGTGCCTCGGTTTCCCCCAGGGCTCTGTGGGAATTGGAGTTGGGTGCAGTCCTGTTGGGTCCCGCAGGCATCGCCAGGGGGTGCTGTGTTTGGGACTCCTGAGCCCATGAGGACAGCAGATTCATCACACCCGGAAGTGCAGCCGGAACTCAGTGATCAAGCACCTGGAGCACTTCCTGGTGAACTATAACAGGAGCCAGCAACCACCAGTCAGTGGCCAGAGTCGGGTGGAGGAGGACAAGGTTGCTTGGGAGGAGTGGTGGTGCCAAGGAGAGGAAAGTGTTTGTTGTACTGGTGTGATTAGTGCTGGAACTGTGTATTACCTGTGGGCCTCGGGGAAGACGTGCGCCCACAGGGGAAGAAAATAAAAAGTTTATTTTATTGTACACGTGCCTCCGTGTCAATCTGTGTTGGGTCAGGCGCTGTATAACATCAAGCTTACAGCCTTTACATAGTAAAAAATTTTAAAATAACATTGAGATCAGGAAGAAACGGACACAGACACGATTCAGAGACTGTGTTTAACCAGAGTGGGTGCAGTTGTAAAGAAACGCTTAATGTGTCGAGTCGCTGTTCCTTTTAATGACTGGTAACATTTCCTTGGTGGCGCTAATTCATAAAAATGGTTACCCTGGTGAGTCTAGTCTTAAATTGTATTTCCAGCATATTTTCCGACTCATGATGTTCACAGGTCCTCAACAGAGTCCAGTTTCAGACCCACCATCCTTTCTGATGGCCAAATGACACAGTGCAGTTTGAGTGGAGTATCCTGATGTCCAAAGCTAATGAGCACAAATAAAGTTGTGTTGTTCGTTATGTTTGACAGTCATGGGAAAGGTGCTATATAAATAAGCAGGGTTATTATCTATCTATCTATTTAAGCTGGGATATAAGCATATACAATATCAAAATAGAAAGAAAATTATTTTGTTTTATGTTTATTTATTTAATACTAGCTGTCCCCCGCGGCTCCACCCACGTAGTAGTGAAACAGGACTGCCCAGCTCCCCACTCCTGATGTCCCGCTTCCCCCTCCCCTCGGCCCGCAGCCTCTGTTTCGGATTAGCACGAATATATCACTCCTGCAAGCGAACTATGATTCTTAGCGCAATGAGAGAAGTCGCAAAATCAACCGGAATGTTCAAGCAAATTCTAGAAAAAAAACCCGATCTAAATCCATTAAGAATTTCTCTCGTGCAAAGTGAACAGACACTGGATTTTATATATATATATATATATATATATATATATATATATATATATATATATACACACACACACAGTACTGTGCAAAAGTTTTAGGCAGGTGTGAAAAAATGCTGTAAACAAAGAATGCTTTCAGAAATTTAAATAATGATTGTTTATTGTTATCAATTTACAAAATGCAAAGTGAGCGAACAATAGAAAAATCTAAATCAAATCAATATTTGGTGTTCCTACCTTTTGCCTTCAAACCAGCATCAATTCTTATAGGTCCACTTGCACAAAGTCAGGGATTTTGTAGGATTGTAGTCGGGTGTCTGATCAACCAATTCTACCAAACAGGTGCTAATGATCATCAATGTCACACGTAGGTTGAAACGCAGTCATTAACTGAAACAGAAACAGCTTCAAACTGGGTGAGGAACAGCCAAACTCTACTACCAAGGTAGGTTGTGAAGGCAGTTTTATGTCATGGCAAGATTGAGCACAGCAACAAGACACAAGGTAGTTCTACTGCATCAGCAAGGTCTCTCCCAGACAAAGATTTCAAAGCAGACTGGGGTTTCAAGATGTGCCGTTCAAGCTCTTTTGAAGAAGCACAAAGAAACGGGCAACGTTGAGGATTGTAGACACAGTGGTCGGCCAAGGAAACTTAGTGCAGCAGATGAAAGACACATCAAGCTTATTACCCTTCGAAATCAGAAGATGTCCAGCAGTGCCATTAGCTCAGAACTGGCAGAAACCAGTGGGACCCAGGTACACCCATCTACTGTCCGGAGAAGTCTGGCCAGAAGTGGTCTTCATGGAAGAGTTGCAGCCAAAAAGCCATACCTCCGACGTGGAAAAAAGGCCAAGTGACTCAAGTATGCATGAAAACATAAGAACTGGGGTGCAGAAAAATGGCAGCAGGTGCTCTGGACTGATGAGTCAAAATTTGAAATATTTGGCTGTAGCAGAAGGCAGTTTGTTCGTCGAAGGGCAGGAGAGCGGTATAATAATGAGTGTCTGCAGGCAACAGTGAAGCATGGTTGGAGGTTCCTTGAATGTTTGGGGCTGCATTTCTGCAAATGGAGTTGGAGATTTGGTCAGGATTAATGGTGTTTTCAATGCTGAGAAATACAGGCAGATACTTATCCATCATGCAATACCATCAGGGAGGCGTATGATTGGCCCGAAATTTATTCTGCAGCAGGACAACGACCCCAAACATACAGCCAAAGTCATTAAGAAGTATCTTCAGCGTAAAGAAGAACAAGAAGTCCTGGAAGTGATAGTATGGCCCCCACAGAGCCCTGATCTCAACATCATCGAGTGTGTCTAGGATTACATGAAGAGACAGAAAGATGTGAGGAAGCCTACATCTACAGAAGATCTGTGGTTAGTTCTCCAAGATGTTTGGAACAACCTACCAGCCAAGTTCCTTCAAAAACTGTGTGCAAGTGTACTTAGAAGAATTGATGCTGTTTTGAAGGCAAAGGGTGGTCACACCAAATATTGATTTGATTTAGATTTCTCTTTTGTTCATTCACTGCATTTTGTTGATTGATGAAAATAAATGATTAACACTTCCATTTCTGAATGCATTCTTTGTTTACAGCATTTTTTCACACCTGCCTAAAACTTTTGCACAGTACTGTATGTATATAGAGATGGTGTTGAGAAAATGAAGAGTAAAACACTATTCAGCAACTGCATTCCAGCAGAACTCCCCCATCCGTTTCCTTAACCAACTGCTCCTATTGTTTCCACATTCAGTATCACAGGAACTTGAGCGTTTTGTAGTTTAGTATTTTGACTCCTTCCATGACTCCGTATATTAACAACAAATATTAAGCAACTACTTGCATTTTCTTTTTCACAGTTTTAAAACATAAAGAACAAAAGTGGGATTCATTGAGTTCACTTTATTCTTAGTAAGTTTGCTTCCAATTCAGAACTTAGCATTCTATGCAAGTATTACAAATACTGTAATGCAAAAAGAGAAGAGCAACATAAACATTTTTGAATGGTGCAAACTAAATCACCTGCAACTCCGCATCAATAAGAGTGAATAATGGTACACTTCAAGCCCACTCTACCCTTGGTTGAGGGTCAAGAGGTGGAGGTAAGGAAGGCATAAAAGTACCTCAGTGTGCATCTGAACGGCAGGCTTGAGTGGAGTACCAATAGACAGGCTGTATACAGGAAGGGTCAAAGTAGCCTCTATTTCTTGAGGAGGAGGAGGTGGTCATGTGGTGTATGCAGACCACTCCTACATGTGTTCTACCTGTCTGTAGTTTCCACTGGGGAGATTACATTAGTGCAGGTGATGCCAACAGACTAAATACACTGATTAAAAAGGCCATTTCAGTCTTGGAAGTGAGGCTGGACTCACTGAAGGAAGTGGTAGAACAGAGGTCACTCTGCAGGTTGCTTACTATTCTTTGCTAAACCAAAAAGCAGCTTCAGTAACAGACTGGGACAACTGTGTTGTTCCAAGGAGTGCCATGTGAAGCTGCTTCTACCCATAGCCATCAGGCAGGTTGTATTATAAGTCACCCAAGGCTGAGCTGGAACTGTGCCGTCTATGTGCCGAATGGTACTGTGTTGGTCTAGCAGATATCTTAACAGACAACGGTGCAATATACTATGCCAATGACTGATGTCCTCTACTGTGATTTTATAACTGATAAGCATGTGCAATTCTGATTACTTTACACTTAGCAAATACCTCCACTTTGTTATTACACTTATAAATACATATTACCAACAATATTATCTGTACCTTGTTAATTTAGTTAAGATTATGATCATTTTTGTTATGTATATTTATGCCTTTATATTCTTTTGTTCTTTATTTTGCCTTATACAATTTCTTGTATTAGGAAGTTGTTAGTTTTCGCATACCCTTTAGGGTCATCCATTGTACAGCGAGTGCCCCCTGGAGCAATTACAGGTTAAGGGTCTTGCTCGAGTGCCCATCAGAGTAGGAGATTCAAACTGGCAACCTTCCGGAAACTGGGGCAGATCCTTAGCCTCAGAGCCATTACTCCGCCCTGCTGTCTGCTGATGTAACCCTGTAGTTTCCTTTGGGAGTACCGGTAATCATCCCTCAGCATTATGATTTCTAAAATTGCAAAAGCACCACAGAGCAATGAAGATATTAATAAAAAAGGTACATTCCTACTTAAAGCACACGCCAGTCTTAGTTTTGTTTGCTGATGTAAGGCCATAGGAGAGAAACTCCCACAGGCCCAAGGAAATAAATTACAGATGTCATCCGTTTCCCCAGTGCAAATGACACATTACGGTGTACAGAGCTGATCAAAGCAGATTTTACCATCGGTGTAACCCACCTGGTGAAACAAATACGGGTCACCTTCAGTGCTGTTCTCCAGGTGGCTCCACCAATATTCTTCTAAAATAGCTCCATCTTGATTGATAAATCGGCGAACAGTACATGTCTCAGCACTCTCACACCTACATTTTTCATGATTCATTCCCTGCTGCCTATGCAGGAAACGAAAGGAAAGTTATTGAAGAAGATTGTATGACAAATAAAGATATTGTCTCATTTGGTGTTTTTTATGAGTGGGGGGGAAAAGAATGCACCACCCCAACAAGAGAGACACCATACATGGCTGCGTAAGGTCTCATTCCCCTTATCAATACACACCCCATTAGTGCAGAATCATTTGAGCATTTCTGCAACTGACATGACCTGCTGTTTTCGTTCAATTGGTCAGTTTGCTCGAGCAGCCTGGTTTAAGAAGAGCTGTGTTTGTTTCAAACTTATTCCTTTTAGGAATTGTACAGGCTACTGTACTCTTGAGCACCTTCAATGCCACATACAGTTTTTGCAGGTTTTCCCAGATCTGTCTCTAAGTTCAGCAGGGAATTCCTCTGACCTCATGGCTTGGTTTTCACTCGACTCTAAGGCCTTCTATAGACAGGTGTGTGCTGTTCCTAATTTACATTTATTTGTTTGGCTCACCCCTTTATCCAAGGTGACTTACAACATTTATACAATACAGTTTATTTCTGTATAGCCCCAAATTGCACAAGGAGTGCCGCAAATGGGCTTTAACAGACCCTACCTTTTGATAGCCCCCCAGCCTTGACTCTCTAAGAAGACAAGGAAAAATTCCCAGAAATAAACCCTTGCAGGGAAAAAGAAATGGAAGAAACCTCAGGAAAGGCAGTTCAAAGAGGGACCCCTTACCAGGTGGGTTGGGAATGCAGTGGGTGTCAAAAAAAGGGGGTAAATACAATACAATACACAGAACCGAACACAAGTAATCCTCAATACAATATAATAGTGCAATAGAAATATTACAAGTACAGAGCAGAATTCAACAGTAGATGATATCACATAATAGGATTCTGATTTGTTTAGAGCCCCAGAGGCCTCAGCTATCAAGCTGCCTCCCCCTATTGGCCATTCCACAGCTGTGTCAGCACTGGGCCAGCCAATCCAATGAACGGACCCCACTACCTGATGATTCCTGATATCCTCTGTCAGAGGTGACTTTACCTTAGGCAGGCAGAACAACTTGGCAGGTGGACAGTGGCACCAAGTGCCACATTTGAGTACCGAGAAGAGAAACAGAATAGGTGAGGGTTAGTAACAAATTATAACTATCATATTACATATGTTTTAGTGCTAATGACAAGCAACAGAGATGTAGTCTGCACAGTTAATCCGCATCTCTAGTCAGGGTGTGCTAAACTGAAGTAGTGAGTCTTCAGCCGGGATTTGGAAGCTGAGACCGAAGGGGCATCTCTTATAGTAGCAGGCAGACCACTCCACAGTTTAGGGGCCCTGTAACTAAAAACTCAACCTCCCACTGTTATTTTATTAATCCTTGGAATCATAAGCAGACCGGCATCGTAAGATCTTAACGTACATTCTAGTTTGTAAGTCATGATATTCTATTTTATGATGCAATTGGGTACATTTCTTTTGTTTTTCCAATTAGTAGTAGTGGGATTTGAACCGACAGCCTCAGGGTTTGAAGTCCAAAGCCTTAACCACTACACCACACTGCCTGCACTGATCAGATGCAAACAATTAACCACAAAGAACAATTAGCCACATTTGGACTCCAAACAAGGTTTGGAAACACCTCAGTGGTGTTCAGTAGAATGGAATGCACGTGAGCTAAATTTCAAGTGTAATCGCAACGGGTCTGACTCAAACAACAATTGATAGGTGTCAGCACTTAATTGTGTGAATGGGATAGTTCAAATCTAACAATATTGGGCACAGGTGGGCAAGTAATGCAATAAATTTATCAGCATTCCTCCTACACCTTTCTTCATTATCCTTGTGTGTCCCAACCTTTCTTGCCTGGCATTTCTTCTCTTAATCGCATTTTACTGAGCAACCAAAGTGAAGCTGACCAATTAGAGTGCTTGGAGGGACCGCTATGTCACACGCACACACAGAGTAGCTATTTTAATTGCTTTAGTGATATAATTATTGACTTTTAGTTCTGAGGCTAGACTAGACTGTCACATTATTTAACTTCATCTGTACTGTATTTATCTAGACGTAGTAAAGATTTAATGAACAAATACATTGAAAATCTTGAAATCCTTCAGGTGGATTAACCTTATCAGTGACCTTGAGTTTTGAAGTCTCCTTTTGCCTATTTTTTTATGTAGCATTTTCTTTAGTTTAGCGATTTAACTTATTGCTAGAGAAATTATATGCTTCAATTGGCCTAGGAGTATCAAGTGAATTCTCCATCTTTTTGTAGTTATGTTATTGTGATATTCCCCACTACTTACTTTTTACCTTGAGGTAAGTGTACTCATCAGGTTGGTCTACTGTCTCACCTTAAGATTATCGCACACATACATAGATATACACATGTACGCAGAAACTCAACAGTGCCCTATGAATGACAAACACACAGCTGGTTAACCTCTAGCACTTTAAACCACACAAGTACCTTAGGAATAACATAGCCTGTCACTCTTCTGGCAGTTCAAGAGACTTACTTATTGTCGGCACAAACAACATACGATATTTTAAATCTATCTCAGACGTAAATATTCCTTTATTCTCCAGGAATGTATTTAAACATACAAAGGCTCAGCATCCTTGACTATAGGCCATTTATCAGCTAAGAATGCCTTACTTTACGTCCTGTTCCCTACTATTGGGTGGAGCTCACACCCTCAGCCTTAATAAACCTCACAGCACGGAGCATATGGCAAACCAACGGCTGCACCAGGTGCTCAAAGAAATCAGCCTTATTACTTCAATCACTCTAGACATGAAGACAAAGAATAGAAAGTTAAAAGCTGCATGGTATTTATTACATGAATAATAATACCAAATAGTAGAAAGAATAATAGAAAATAAGAGTGATAGTAAAGTCTGGATATATATGCAGTCTTTAGAAAAAGCTTACGAAAAAGTAATGATGTCAAGGATGAATGTTGCAGACGGCTTCATTAGATCAGATGGAAATGGCCGCATGTTGCTGGTGCCCTCTTCTGACGTCGCTCTGTTTTCTTTTGACGTCTCTCTTCAGACAAGGCATATCTTTATACAGCAGTTCTCAAACTGTAGGGCGCGTAAAAAAAAAGGGGGGCGTGAATATTGCCAGGTGTGGCGTAATTTCGCTATTTGTAGGGAAATTTTAAACTTGTAGCAGTGTATCGGCAACAAAAAATATAGGTATAAGTTTTATTACAGTTTCAAAAAAACGTTAGGGGGTCACGATTAAAACTGTTATGAAAACTCGGGTTGCAAATACTTAAAGGTTGAGAAACGCTGTCTTTATATATAATACTTTACCGTGGCTGTTCATTTGTCTGTCCAGGATTTTAAATCACCTGTAGCTCGCAAGCCGTTTGACTTATTAACCCAAAATTTGGTACACATATACTATGTGACGTCCACTATCCGCTTTCGGGGTGATGATTGACCTCCAAGGTTATTCCTCTTTTATTTTTATTTTATTGTAGAATCAACTCTTGGCAGCGGCCATCAGGGTGGCCGTTTGGCGCACGCATAGGGCTCCGTTCTCATCCCTACACCTTTGCGGTCTCTTCTCCTACCTCTTCATATCTCTTCATATCTTCAATCTGCCTCAAAAATAATTTAAGACTTATGTGCTACCTTAAGTGAAAAATTAAAGAAAACATATTAAGTAATTGCAACACAAAGACTTAATCAGTTTTAACGCAAAAAGATGCCGACGAAAGAAGAGAAGAAGCGGGCCGCTAGGGTGGAGAAAAGAAGATCTGCTCAGGAAGCAGCAAGTGCATCAGTCTCTGAGCAAACGAATGGTAAACTTAGAGAAAGAGGATGAAAACTAGGAATGTTCAAGTCAAGTGTATTCACTGCACGTTATCGAGCAGTGTGCCGTTACTGGTTTATTATAAAATTCTACTGGGGGTTTTGCAAGATGTGATTGCTACATGCACCTGATTGGCTGGCTGTCAACATGATGAATGAGTTTGCTCAAACTCTTTCATCAGTTTTCCCAAGAAATATAGTTAGTATAGTTTTTTATGTTTTAACAATCTCCTGTCTCAAGCTGTAAACCAGTTTAGTTCTGGTGCCCTTCCCTTCACAGGTGATTAAATCTTCAGTACAGCTTGAGGCGTCTCCTGAATTCCTGCTCAGCTCAGACAGATGGTACTGATATGGGTACAGTTCAGGAAAACAGATTGACTTTGATGTTAACTGTCCATGCAAGTATTTATGTTCATCTGTTGTTTTGTCTTGAGCAAAATATAATGAAAATATACAGCAAAAATTGTACACCGCAACAGTAGTTAACTCTGACTGGATTATTTTATGCTAATTGTTAGTGATCTTCCCACAACAATACGCTGCTGCTTTCTCCCAAGGGTTTTCATTTCGATTTCAGGTTACTCTCAAGTTTAACCAAATAATCTATCAGCAATTCACTGGACACAGATCTGCCATCTGAATTTATATTTTTCAGCTGTTGTGTATCATCAATATCCCAGAATGCAGTGTCACCTTCCATTTAAGAGAGACTGCCTCAGACCTTGGTTTTGTGACCACTTTAATAAAAAAAAAAAATCTTATATTGTTTCTGTTTTTCTTTCAGACGTCTGTAATAGTACTGATCTTCCAGAAGTTGAAATTATCAGCCTACTGGAAGAACAGCTGCCACACTATAAGCTAAGAGCAGACACAATATATGGTTATGACCACGACGACTGGCTCCACACTCCTCTTATTTCTCCAGACGCCAATATCGATCTGTCTACAGAACAGATAGAGGAGACCTTGAAGTATTTTCGTAAGTAATACTTTTACAGAAATATATTTTTTTCTCTTGATGGTGTGTTTGCCTAATTTGATCTTGTACTGTACTGTAATACATATAGTGTCACCGGTTTTTAGACTCATTGTCAGTCTTCTTGAGTCTCAGAGACAATTTGGCAGCCTGCGGATTTTGTTTGTTCTTTTTTTATTTATTTAGTTTTCTTTCCTCCCGGCTATCTGACCTTATCATCGGAGACTCATCTTTAGAGACTTAAAAAAACAATTCTATTTATAATGACTCCGCTTCTCTATTAATTATATTTGTATGTGTTATATATTCATCATTATTCTTCTCTAATTTTAATTTGCTGTTATTTGTTACTATTCCTTTGACATCTTGTAAAGCACTTTTGAGTCCTGTGTATAAAAATGTGTTGTGAGGGACGAACTGGTGTCCCAGCCGGTGTGAACACAATTCTCTTACCTGACCAGGAGGCCTTGATGATGACTCCACTTAGTGGTTTACAAGTTTATAAGTTCATGGGGTCAATATTGTCATACGTGCAGAGTACGATGAAATGTTTTATCACATGTGCTAATCAACATGCAACATGGGGCGCTCTCCAGCGCAGTGATCGGTGGGTATCACTACCTTACCTCGAAATGTCTTGCCTTAAAGTTAGAAGGCCCGTGAGTCTCAGGTCTTGGTCTGATTGTTTCTTTCTTGGTTTTCTTCAGTTAGTCCAGTTTCATTACAAAATCTCAAAGACTTTGCATTAGGGTGATTGACAATTCCAAATTCTGCCCAGGTGGTAGTGGCAGCTTGTGTCCAATGTAGGGTTGGGCTCTCCCTTGTTCTTGATGCTACTCCTGCCCACTGTGGCCATTCCTGGGTTTGTGTATTTAATACACTATTGCAATGTATCAATTCATAGTCATACACAACTCTACTCATCAGAAGTGCACTGTAAAAGAACACATGGTCACAATCAAAGAAATCTGAACTAAAACCGACCCCATAAATTATGAGCAGCTAGACATCGTTAGAGATTTAATAAAACCTGCTGGCCTGAAGAAGGTGCCTGAGTTGCCTCGAAAGCTTGCATATTATAATCTTTTTAGTTAGCCAATTTAAAGTGTCATTTTGCTTGACTTCTCATTGCATCCATAATGGCTAACACGGTACAACCAGCTCCCTACTACTACAGAAAAATCTGCTAAAACTTCAACAGGGCTTTTTGACACTTGAGGTCATGAAAATGTATATTTATGGCTCAACCTCTTTCAAAAATGGTGTGTATCAGAAGATCACAAACTCAATCAAAGCACAACTGGTAGAACAAAATCTGGAGATATGAACACCGGTGTGTAGATAAAATGAAAGACTGTTTTTTAAAACACTGACACTCCGAAGCAACCAAATTGATAATTAAACACTCCTAATGTTCTAGTGGTTATGTCAATATTGGCAGCTTAAGACAAGCAGCAGCGTAGCCTGGGCAGGATGCCAGTCCATTGGTAGGTGAAAGCAGATGCACTCTCAAACTGAGGCAAGTCCTGTTTATAGGATACAACTAGAGAGCTCACAGAAAGCAAAACGATAAGCCAAACAACCATAGTGACTTGGGTTTCTTTTCATGTCAGTGAAGCTATGTGACAACAGTTCCACACTCTTATTTGCAGTTTTTTTAGATAAATAAAGAATATGTTCTTTTTCAAAACCAGATTAAAAGTATTTTTCTGCTTATATTTAAAGACCAGCTCTAATCACTAAGGTGAAGTTAATCAGGATAGGACAGTTACAAGAAGGGCTTTGGAGTTGTAACACAAAACCTTCAACTTCGACCCCTCAATTTAATGTACTACAGACTCCAATTCCTATCTTTTTAATTAGACTAATATAGTTATTAATTTCTATCTATCTATCTATCTATCTATCTATCTATCTATCTATCTATCTATCTATCTATCTATCTACAGTGGTGTGAAAAACTATTTGCCCCCTTCCTGATTTCTTATTCTTTTGCATGTTTGTCACACAAAATGTTTCTGATCATCAATCACATTTAACCATTAGTCAAATATAACACAAGTAAACACAAAATGCAGTTTGTAAATGGTGGTTTTTATTATTTAGGGAGAAAAAAAATCCAAACCTACATGGCCCTGTGTGAAAAAGTAATTGCCCCCTGAACCTAATAACTGGTTGGGCCACCCTTAGCAGCAATAACTGCAAGCAAGCGTTTGCGATAACTTGCAATGAGTCTTTTACAGCGCTCTGGAGGAATTTTGGCCCACTCATCTTTGCAAAATTGTTGTAATTCAGCTTTATTTGAGGGTTTTCTAGCATGAACCGCCTTTTTAAGGTCATGCCATAGCATCTCAATTGGATTCAGGTCAGGACTTTGACTAGGCCACTACAAAGTCTTCATTTTGTTTTTCTTCAGCCATTCAGAGGTGGATTTGCTGGTGTGTTTTGGGTCATTGTCCTGTTGCAGCACCCAAGATCGCTTCAGCTTGAGTTGACGAACAGATGGCCGGACATTCTCCTTCAGGATTTTTTGGTAGACAGTAGAATTCATGGTTCCATCTATCACAGCAAGCCTTCCAGGTCCTGAAGCAGCAAAACAACCCCAGACCATCACAGTACCACCACCATATTTTACTGTTGGTATGATGTTCTTTTTCTGAAATGCTGTGTTCCTTTTACGCCAGATGTAACGGGACATTTGCCTTCCAAAAAGTTCAACTTTTGACTCATCAGTCCACAAGGTATTTTCCCAAAAGTCTTGGCAATCATTGAGATGTTTCTTATCAAAATTGAGACGAGCCCTAATGTTCTTTTTGCTTAACAGTGGTTTGCGTCTTGGAAATCTGCCATGCAGGCCGTTTTTGCCCAGTCTCTTTCTTATGGTGGAGTCGTGAACACTGACCTTAATTGAGGCAAGTGAGGCCTGCAGTTCTTTAGACGTTGTCCTGGGGTCTTTTGTGACCTCTCGGATGAGTCGTCTCTGCGCTCTTGGGGTAATTTTGGTCGGCCGGCCACTCCTGGGAAGGTTCACCACTGTTCCATGTTTTTGCCATTTGTGGATAATGGCTCTCACTGTGGTTCGCTGGAGTCCCAAAGCTTTAGAAATGGCTTTATAACCTTTACCAGACTGATAGATCTCAATTACTTCTGTTCTCATTTGTTCCTGAATTTCTTTGGATCTTGGCATGATGTCTAGCTTTTGAGGTGCTTTTGGTCTACTTCTCTGTGTCAGGCAGCTCCTATTTAAGTGATTTCTTGATTGAAACAGGTGTGGCAGTAATCAGGCCTGGGGGTGGCTACGGAAATTGAACTCAGGTGTGATACACCACAGTTAGGTTATTTTTTAACAAGGGGGCAATTACTTTTTCACACAGGGCCATGTAGGTTTGGATTTTTTTTCTCCCTAAATAATAAAAACCATCATTTAAAAACTGCATTTTGTGTTTACTTGTGTTATATTTGACTAATGGTTAAATGTGTTTGATGATCAGAAACATTTTGTGTGACAAACATGCAAAAGAATAAGAAATCAGGAAGGGGGCAAATAGATAGATACAGTGGTGTGAAAAACTATCTATCTATCTATCTATCTATCTATCTATCTATCTATCTATCTATCTATCTATCTATCTATCTATCTATCTATCTATTATATAGTGCCTTTCATATCTATCTATCTATCTATCTATCTATCTATCTATCTATCTATCTATCTATCTATCTATCTATCTATCTATCTATCTATCTATCTATCTATCTATCTATCTATCTATCTATCTATCTATCTATCTAACATTCTTTTTAGCTTTCTTAATGGCGTCTGCACATTGTCTGGAGATGTAGGTACAGACCACTTCACTACAACACCCAGGTCCTTCTCATAAGGTTGTACTTTCACGTTTCAGAGCTCCCCACTTTCTGATTAGCTCATCGGATGTTTGTTTTCCTCTCCTCAGAAAGCTTGGTTAGTTCAGAAACGCCCAGAAAGGTGCTGAACAAATATACAGGGGGGCGCAGGGAAACGGGAAATTTTTAAATTGACGTTAAATGCACGAATAAACACATTACAAAATGCCTTTAATGATTAAATATATTGTACAGGATATGCAGTTAATGATGGTAATCAATATTCACTTTATGTTTTGAGTAAAACATCACGAAGGTGTTGGCCATTTCTCCGTACACATTCTGACAGCCTGCTGTGGAAATTCATCATTGCTCGACATAATGTGTCAAGAGGAATGCCTGCGATGCCCAGCAATGGTTGCAGGACGTGTGCGGTACAATTGGCTTTTAATGTGTCCTCACAGAAAAAAAAATCACAAACGGTGAGATCTGAGGATCTCGGAGGCCATGGAATGTCACCGTTGAGTGAAATGACGCGCCTTCCAAACAATCGTCGAATAGCGGCCATCGATTGTCGGACAGTATGCGAAGTGGCTCCACCTGGGGACTACTTTTTTAAGGCTGAACCCGTTTCTTCAAAATTACTCGCCCATGTTGTAATCGCATGAGCAGACGGGACACGATCGTGACGTCCTAACTGGAAATTCCCTTTGCGCAGCATTCACACTATCACCATTCTTATAAAAAGGCTTTTACAGCGAACGCTCGTCGGGCATCACTCCACTGCTCCATTATAACTAATGGCAAGGGGTTCTGAACGAGACCGTATTGGTCCCAAACAACTGCCGACGCCCCAGGATCGCCAACATCTTGTTCGAAAATGTCTCGTTTCCCTGCGCCATCCTGTATAAGTGTTGGTAGATTTCAGTTTGTTATAATGAGACTCTTTCTTACAGTAATGCTGGCTTTTCAACCGACATTCGTTTTCTTTCCAGCAGAGGGCACTCCACAACCTGGAGAGAGAGAGAGAGAGAGAGCGAGCGAGCTTTATCATCGAAATTCACACAACGGAATTTAGTTGACATCTCTGCCTTTAAAGCCAAGTACCATGTGTGTGTATGTATGTATATATATATATATATATATATACTGCAGTGGGTTGGCACCCTGCCCGGGATTGGTCCCTGCCTTGTGCCCTGTGTTGGCTGGGATTGGCTCCAGCAGACCCCCGTGACCCTGTGTTTGGCTTCAGCGGGTTGGAAAATGGATGGATGGATATATATATATATATATATATATATATATATAAAGGGTAGACGTAAAAATACGCATAGAAGCAGAAGTAAGCACTACTAACAACTAAACAGAGATTCCGATAAAATGGCCATTCAAAGAGCAGCATTCATTACATTTTCAATGTGAAAGTAACATTATGTATGATAAAGGCATTTACTAATATATTCAGTATTTACTAAAAAGCAGCATGCATAACAGTTTGCAGTATGTATGGTGCAGTGCCCTGAAGTAATATAATAAACTAGCAAAATACCCGCGCTTCGCAGCGGAGAAGTAGTGTGTTAAAGAGGTTATGAAAAAGTAAAGGAAACATTTTAAAAATTACGTAACATGATTGTCAATGTAATTGTGTTGTCATTGTTATGAGTGTTGCTGTCATATATATATATATATATATACACATATACACACACATATACACACATATACAGATATATTATATATACATATACACATATATTTTTTATATATATATTTTATATATATATATATATATATATACACACATACATACATACATTTACACACATAGATGCACTTACAATAACATAGAAATCAATATAAACAACATTAACATCATTATCATATGAGAATATGAAGTAATATATAAGAAGCACATTTCATATAAATATAAATAATTAAACAGTAAAATCTTCTTGTATAATTTGCTACCGTGGCTTTTCGTTGGTCTGTCCAGGATATTTAAATCACCTGTAGCTTGCAAACTGTTTCACCTATTGACTTGAAATGTGGTACACATATAATACGTCACGTCTGCTATCCGCTTTATGGGTGATGATTGTATTACTCTTTTTATGTTTATTTTATTTTAGAATCAACTCCTATCTGCGCACACCAGGGCGGCCGTGGGCAGATGCGTATGGTGTATTCAATCCATGTTATCGTGCATTGCGCTGTCACTGGTATTTTGATAAAAGAATTTGAACAATATATAAGAAGCGTATAAATTATTAAACAGTAAAACATTAACATTTAAGAAGTAAAGTTACATTGAGTACTACTGCAGTGCCTTCGGGTATACCTCATTTTTTCTTTGCCCATTACATGCTTAAATGTATACATTTTTTGGTGTACCTACCCGAGAACACGCGACATATAACCGACCGTGGGAGAAGCATGGATTTTAAAGAAGCGTTGAGTTCATCTGCTGGTCTTCCTCGTGGAATAACTGGTAATGTTTCACTAAAATGTACAGCGAGTAAAACGACATTACCTCCTTTTTGTTTTTGTACTATCTCTGAGATGTTGCTTTTTTCGGTTCAAGGCTTCATAAGCTCTTTTATGTTCCATGGTGTACTTAATAAGTACTAATTATCCCAAACCATCATCTTTGAATGTTGCAAGACTTTCGCCTTGTATGTAGATCGGGGAAATTACATTCATTGCATTCCTAGTCTGAATCACAATCCGATTGTATGGGTGCTTACCTGGCACTGTAGGGTTGCCACCCGTCCTTTAAAATACGGAATCGTGCTGCGTTTGAGAATGAAATTGCGCGTCCCGTTTTGAATCAATACTGGACGGGATTTATCCCGTATTTTTTTTATCATTTTTTTTTTAAAGCAGCGTGTCATGCAAATCATCCCACACGCATTTTATGAAGATGCCTCCTTTCCTACTTTTGATTGGGTAATACTTGATGTCATCGTTAGTTTGATTGGTCTTTTTAACTGTCCAGTGAGGAGGGCGTGTCTTTTAAGTAGAGTCTGGAAAGTGTTGGCACTGAGATGTGGCGTGAGCGCCATAGTTGAAGCCCCTAACGTTGTGGTCAGCAAGTCGGCTAACATCCGCCATGTGCCGTCTTTCAGTTGCGAGAAGCAGATCATAGAATGGTTGAAACTGTTGCCCCTAACGTTGCGCCACGGCGTGTGGTTCGTTTATACCTCGTGTCTTCTCATTAAACTTTTATCTCGCGAATATGTTATTGCAATCCGCAGCGGGAGCGTTTCTATAAACTTAATTTAAAGTTACGTTTTTACACCGTGCTTTGTTTCCCTTATGAACATGCTTGTATGCTTCACTCGCTCCGTTCTCAATTGTTTAATTAATTTTTTGCTCTTTGCTGTTTCCGGCTCTTCCTCCGTTTCCCCCTACTTCGTTCTTTTATCTCGCGAATATGTTATTGCAATCCTTAACGGGAGCGTTTCAATAAACTGATTGAAAATAGTTTTGCATTTACCTTTTTAGTAAAAGGCGAGCTTTTAAGCCTGAGAAATCACCCCGTAAATGCACACGTTTAATTGCACATGTGTTAATATGTATGGTTACACAGTATTAAAAGACAGTGAACAACGTCAGTTACCTTAGTTCCCGCGTTTGATAAAAGGTGAGCTTTTAAGCCTGAGAAATCACCCCGTAAATGCACACGTTTAATTGCACATGTGTTAATATGTATGCTTACACAGTATTAAAAGACAGTCAAAAATTAACGTCATTTACCTTCGTTCCCGTGTGTGTCTCGTGCTGTAAATCTCTTCCTTGTTTTTAGTTCACGTGATTACGTAGGAGGCGTGATGACGCGATACGTGACTCCGCCTCCTCCATTACAGTGTATGGACAAAAAATATGTTCCAGTTATGACCATTACGCTTTGAATTTCGAAATGAAACCTGCCTAACTTTTGTAAGTAAGCTGTAAGGAATGGGCCTGCCAAATTTCAGCCTTCCACCTACACGGGAAGTTGGAGAATTAGTGATGAGTCAGTCAGTCAGTGAGTGAGTGAGTCAGTCAGTCAGTCAGTGAGGACTTTGCCTTTTATTATTATAGATAATAGTGTTTTCCTAAATAGCAGCATCTTTGTCATTAACAGTGAGATGGACAACATGGCTCTCAGGGGAAAAAAAAGACGTTGTATGTCTGATATTTCAGATCCGATTGTTGTGCTTTCCTGATGGTGATGAGCCACACCGATGATGGCCTGGATGTGTTTTGTCTCAATATGCTGTAGTTATTCTGAAAAACACAATATGGGTAGCAAGAACCTGTTTTCAGTATATACAGTATATGTATATATGTGTATGTGTGTGTGTATATATATATATATATATATATATATATATATATATATATATATATATATATATGGCGGCACGGTGGCGCAGTGGGTAGCGCTGCTGCCTCGCAGTTGGGAGACCTAGGGACCCGGGTTCGCTTCCCGGGTCCTCCCTGCGTGGAGTTTACATGTTCTCCCCGTGTCTGCGTGAGTTTCCTCCGGGCGCTCCGGTTTCCTCCCACAACCCAAAGACATGCTGGTTAGGTGGATTGGCGATTCTAAATTGGCCCTAGTGTGTGCTTGGTGTGTGGGTGTGTTTGTGTGTGTCCTGCGGTGGGTTGGCACCCTGCCCAGGATTGGTTCCTGCCTTGTGCCCTGTGTTGGCTGGGATTGGCTCCAGCAGACCCCCATGACCCTGTGTTTGGATTCAGCGGGTTGGAAAATGGATGGATGGATATATATATATATATATATATATATATATATATATATATATATATATACAGTACGTGTATATGTCTATATATATATAAGTATATATGTGTATATGTATATATATGTATGCGTGTGTGTATGTATATATATGAACGAGAGCTCTTCAGTATTTCTTTATTTTAGACTTTTCATTCATAAGCTGCACTGTTTTAAGGTCCAGTAATTTGTGGAAATTATTCAGCAAGAATAATTTTTCCCCCAAACTATCTGACACATTTCCTTTTTAATTCAAAGCAAATCGATACCGATTATACTGGTCAACAAGCATTTTGCTACTGGGAGTCTTTCACCATTACTTTAACAGGTTTCACTTGCTGACTCCAAATCTGAAAGCCATTTTTGTCCAGCACGTCCCATTTTTTAGTTATGATGTTCCAGGTTTTGGACAACTAGGGTGACTGGACAATAAAGGCGGATAACCATTTTGATAAATACCGGTAATTCCAATAGGGATGCCATTGAGATAAATGATTTTGCCACACATTACTAACAGCTGTAAGTTGTTTAACTTGTCATTATTCATTTTTTTTAATTATTAATTTTTAATTAGCAGAGAAAAATATTTGTTACTGATTACCAAGTCTTATATGACTCTAAAGTATAATGACACAACTCAGCCATGACGGTGCAGTAGGTCGAGGTTTTACTGTTAAACATAACATTGCATTTCAGGACATTTCGTTTGTTAGATTCACCATTACTTTGAAAATTCTGTCAAGGCGATGGACAGAAATGGCGATGCATCTCGAGAAAAGTGAAGACAAAATTAAGGAAGGTGTTTGTGTTGTTCCTGAAATTTGTGAACTGATGTTTGACGATGAGTTCAAAAGGAAACAGAAGCCCACTGAATCAGCAGCATGGGAAGCCTTCGTGCAGGTTGTCCAGAATTTTCTTGGCAGTCACAGAGCAGAGAATTATGCTGAGCTTGTGGAGAACCTGCTGAAAGCGTATCCGCTTATGGAAGCCAGAATGTAACGGAAGATGTCATTTTTTACATTCTCATCTCGACTTTTTTCCACCAAATCTGGGTAATGTCAGAGATGAGCACGGGAAAAGATTTCATCAAGATATAAAGGTGATGGAAAACCGATATCGGGGGAAAATTCACTCTGAGCATGATGGGTGACTACTGTTGGTTCTTGCAAAGAGACAGATGTGCAGTACAAGTGCAAAAGCGAGTGCCTCCAACATTTTTGGGCACGCTGACCTCACTTTTATATTGAGGTAAATTGACATAAATATACTTTAACGTGTCTCTGGTATCGTCTTCTGATTTGTTTTCAGAATAAACACATCAAAACAATTTTGGTGGGACAGAGTCCAAACTCCAGATATCGTGTTGATATATTAATATTCAAAAGTGTCAAAACATCAATGATGTGTATTTCAAAAACCTGACGTGCTAGCTTAATTCCGAATTTCATATATGAAATCAATGTAAAAAACACTTAATAAAGAGCTGCTCTGATGTTCCCAGTAGCAAACAAAAAATATTCTTCTGTAGACCGGTGTTATTTTCAGTAGTAACACAGAAGCAATATATATAATTATGAAAACACAAAGAGTAACTAAATTATACACAATCTGAAAAGGCGCAGTCCTCTCTTTATCCAAGATCATCTAATCCTTCTCTATCTGTGTTATTTTATTTTTTGGTCAGAAAGCCATCCTCTTTATAAATGTACAGTATAGCCATTTTTCTTTTTCTTTTTTAAAACATGCCATGCTTTCATTAGCCAGTATTGATGGCTCCCCTTATTCTTTATGCCAGGTTTTTCACATACTGTATTCCTTTCAAGCAGCTGCTCTGTAGGTTGTCTGAGGCTTTATAAGGAAGGTTTAAACACCATTGTGCACTGTACGGTAGAAGTGACTCCATGTGTTCTTTTCTTCTTTCAGTATATGATATATTCATCCTAGACACAAAAATAAAATGTTAATTTTGTTGTCTTTTTACAGCAGTTCTTATAATCAGAGGCTTATATATTTATCTGTTCTATGACTGTTTCCTTTATTGCATTACATTAAAAGATCTCAAAAAACGGTTCAAACTTCAACAATCCATATGTTATTCATTTTTTTTGTTCACCTCTCATTCTGGGTGTTACCTTCTGTACGGAAGTTCCAAGTTCAGAGGTTGAATATAACCGAGACAGACAATAATCAGCAAAATTCTGAAACCCAATTTCTTGCTCTTTGTGCCTCTCAGATGGCTTTCAGCTGCGGCTTTGGACTTGAACAGGTTTGCAGGTGGAGTTCCACAGGTCCGAGTTTAAAAGCAAAGTTAGATGGAACAACAACTGAAATGTCTCTGAACTGGGTGGGCATCCCTTTGAGATCTTGTGCCTTTTTGCACCAGTTAATGTTCTGACTTGCTCCTTATCCGTATTGCCCTAAATCTGGTGAAAGTCTATTTATAAAATGGATGTAAAGATGAACTATTCAAATATCCATTGTTGTTTCTTCTGGTATCTGATTCCAGTAACTTCATTTTCCTTCATGTTCATTATGGGTTCGTCCATTTCTCTCTTTTGTGAAACGTTCATCTTTTCCAGTTTGTAACGCTGTTTCAGCTGCACAGTAAATACATTTGTTACTGCATAACCCAATATGCATTTGAATTGACATGCCACAATATGATTCTAGTTATCCTGTGCATCTGTAGTTCTTTTAATGCAATATTTGATAGATAGATACTTTATTAATCCCAAGGGGAAATTCACATACTCCAGCAGCAGCATACTGATACAAAAAACAATATTAAATTAAAGAGTAATAAAAATGCAGGTAAAAACATAAATAATAATAAAATAAATAAATAAATAATAATAAAATAAAATAATAAAAGACAATAACTTTGAATAATGTTAATGTTTACCCCCTCCTCCCGGGTGGAATTGAAGAGTCGCATAGTTTAGTGGAGGAACGATCTCCTCAGTCTGTCAGTGGAGCAGGACGGTGACAGCAGTCTGTCGCTGAAGCTGCTCCTCTGTCTGGAGATGATCCTGTTCAGTGGATGCAGTGGATTCTCCATGATTGACAGGAGTCTGCTCAGCGCCCGTCACTCTGCCACAGATGTCAAACTGTCCAGCTCCATGCCTACAATAGAGCCTGCCTTCCTCACCAGTTTGTCAAGGCGTGAGGCGTCCTTCTTCTTAATGCTGCCTCCCCAGCACACCACCGCGTAGAAGAGGGCGCTCGCCACAACCGTCTGAGAGAACATCTGCAGCATCTTATTGCAGATGTTGAAGGATGCCAGCCTTCTAAGGAAGTATAGTCGGCTCTGTCCTCTCTTGCACAGAGCATCAGTATTGGCAGTCCAGTCCAGTTTATCATCCAGCTGCACTCCCAGGTATTTATAGGTCTGCACCCTCTGCACACAGTCACCTCTGATGATCACGGGGTCCATGAGGAGTCTGGGTCTCCTAAAATCCACCACCAGCTCCTTGGTTTTGCTGGTGTTCAGGTGTAGGTGGTTTGAGTTGCACCATTTAACAATGTCCTTGATTAGGTTCCTATACTCCTCCTCCTGCCCACTCCTGATGCAGCCCACGATAGCAGTGTCGTCAGTGAACTTTTGCACGTGTCAGGACTCCGAGTTGTTTTGGAAGTCTGATGTATATAGGCTGAACAGGACCGGAGAAAGTACAGTTCCCTGTGGCGCTCCTGTGCTGCTGACCACAATGTCAGACGTGCAGTTCCTGAGACGCACATACTGAGGCCTGTCTGTAAGATAGTCCACGATCCATGCCACCAGGTATGAATCTACTCCCATCTCTGTCAGCTTGTCCCTGAGGAGCAGAGGTTGGATGGTGCTGAAGGTGGAGAAGTCCAGAAACATAATTCTTACAGCACCACTGCCTCTGTCCAAGTTGGAGAGGGATCAGTGTAGCATGTAGATGATGGCATCCTCCGCTCCCACCTTCTCCTGGTATGCGAACTGCAGAGGGTCGAGGGCATGGCAGACCTGTTGCCTCAGGTGGTGAAGCAGCAGCCGCTCCATGGTCTTCAGCACATGTGACGTCAGAGCGACAGGCCGGAAGTCTTTCAGCTCACTAGGACGTGATACCTTTGGGACTGGGGTGATACTTGTGTGATATTTGATATTTGTGTGATTTCTATAGATTAAGTCTTCTCTTCATTCATTTTCAAACCTGTTTATCCAGTTCAGGTTCAAGGGGAGCCAGTGCCCGTCCCAGCAGCAATTGGTGCAAGGAGGATACCTGTCATGCACAAAAAAAACTTCATTACAGTTAGTTTTATCCTTTATACTTTGTGGTGCATAAACAGGACAAATAATTGTAACACCTTTTTCCCTGAAAATGCCAGTGTGACAAATGAGAATGTCTTTCCTTGAAATACGAGCGCATAACTGGTGGTTTTATCCTTATATCCTTGTATGGCTCACAGATGACACTTTAGATTTCACACATTTGAATCTCACTTGTATATTCCCAAGCAATGTATAGCATAAAGCTGAGCAACATGCAGAAATGAATGCAGTGAATACATAGATAGTAATAAACACGCACCAGAAGCTTCCATTTAGACAGCCTACATACAGATTTCAAGGCTGATGCAGATAACTGTATTAGTCCATTCATTTTCGTACTGCATTTCACTGTGTACTGCGGTGGGTTGGCGCCCTGCCCGGGGTTTGTTTCCTGCCTTGCGCCCTGTGTTGGCTGGGATTGGTTCCAGCAGACCCCTGTGACCCTGTGTTAGGATATAGCAGGTTGGATAATGGATGGATGGATGGAATTTGGCTGTGTAAGCATGTGTGCCATCTATCTATCTATCATATAGTGCCTTTCCTCTCTATCTATCTATCTATCTATCTATCTATCTATCTATCTATCTATCTATCTATCTATCTATCTATCTATCTATCTATCTATCTATCTATCTATCTATCTATCTATCTATCTATCTATCTATCTATCTATCTGAGAATTACAGTTTGCAAAATGTGACGCAGGATAACACACTCAGCAGATTCTAACCTCAGGTGTCAGTGTGGCTGAATGGTCGCCGCCTTGTGATAAAGTGGCATGTCATCCACTGCAGATTCCTGCTTATTAGATTAGATAAACTTTATTAATGTCAGGAGGAAATATAGATGGCTATAGCAGCAGAAGCAGAAAAAAACAAAAGTGTACAGACTTACAGGACAGATAATGCAGCCAATCAATCAAGAAATAAAATCAAATATATAAATAAACATATATTGCGCAGATATTTCAAAATGAACTTAACGAGTGCATCACGAGGAAGCATTGAATTGCCTAATAGCAGTAGACAGAAAAGACCCCCAGAGGAGCTTCTTAGCACACCGTGGTGGAATGAGCCTGTGGATAAAAGAGCTCCAAGAGAGAGCGCCTCCTGGAGGGGATTTTTCATAACGCCATCCAATTTTGCCGTCATCCTCTTTTCCACAACAGCTTCCAATGTGTCCAAGGTTCTCCCAGGGATGGAGCAGACTTTCCTGAGAGGTTTGTTCAGGTTTTCTGCCTCTTTTTGAGCTCAAATTGCTTCCCCAACACAATGGCAACTATGGCCTGATATACCAGTTTCAGCAGCTTGCTGCATACATTAAAAGACGTGTTACTTAATGCTGGGATTTTTTTACTGAAGAAGTCCGGTTAGCAAAAATAAATAATGGGTTGATGGGTAGAGTCATTTTTGCCTTTACCTTATTTGAGACATGTTCTCTTAAGTGGCCTGTCTTGCGTTCTGCAAGAACTGCAGTGTAATGCAGCTGCAGTCTTGTCTGAACAGTTTTCAGTCCTCTCTCACGTAAGTAAGAGCCTGAACTATGTAGACATAACCATAAACTTGAACCTCTAGATTGAGAGAAGATTACACATCTAGACGTTATCACATTTTCATTTGTTTAAAGATACTTAGTTGCAAAATTTACATTTCAAAATAGCTATGGACGTCATGGCCGGCCTGTACACTGGTACTGTGACTGCTGTGCAGAGTGGAGGCAGGACCTCTGCGTTTTTCCCAGTAGACTCTGGGGTTCGTCAGCGGTGTGTTCTGCTCCTACTCTGTTCAATGCTTGCATGTCTGGGTGTTGGTCAGAGTCATGGGGTCCAGTGGCTGTGGGGCATCTGTTGGTGAAGAGAGATTCGCTGATCTTGACTTTGCTGACGATGCTGTGATCTTCACAGAGTCAATGGAGGGTCTGATCGGGGAGTTCGAGAGACTGAGTGAGGAGTCTGAGTGTCTGGGCTTGCCAATAAAACCAAGATCCAGGCCTTAAATGACAATACAATACAATGCAATTTATTTTCGTATAGCCCTGTAATCAGAATAATAAGTTTAATGTCACTGTACAAAAATTACTTTATAAATCCACTCACATGTCCAGGCCAGGCCAAAGTTAGCACATAGGGGCTCTCAGCATTTAGAACTGCTAGGCAAGCATTTGAAGAGAGAAAGGTACAACTACGAAAATGGGCATTGTACTATTTTTGTATGTTAGAGATTAAAATTGAATCCTCTCCTTGTCTTGTTTGTAACCTAAGGAAGGACCTGCATGTGGAGAAAATAGTACCAAAGACTTGGATAGCAGCAAAAAGCCTTGAAGCCGATGGACGGATGGGGGTATCGTCATCCGGTCCTGAGAATCCTTCCAGCGCAGTGATGGAAAATGACAGACTGTATACATCGAGATCCCACCTTGATAAAAGTATTGTCATTTGGCTTCCTCCGTTTGTAATGTCGCGTAAATCGTCAGTAAAGAAAGTGAAGTTATTTTCTCTTATGTGATTTCTTACCGCCATATCACTATGGGAGGGATATCGACTTTTAATATTATATCTATATAGTTTCAGGTTACTTATAACACCGCAATTAAAAAGAACTTATTCCAACCAGGGAGCTATCGCCCCTTATCGGAAAATAAGCCCAAAATCACACAAGAAGTGCCGCAATGGGCTTTAACAGGCCCTGCCTCTTGACAGCCCCGCAGCCTTGACTCTCTAAGAAGACAAGGAAAAACTCCCAAAAAAATACTTGTAGGGAAACAAAATGGAAGATACCTTGGGAAAGGCAGGTCAAAGAGAAGACCCCCTTACCAGGTAGGTTGGGTGTGCAGTGGGTGTCAAAAAGAAGGGGGTCAATACAACACAACACAGTACACAGAACAGAACAAATCCTCAATGCAGTATAAAAATAAAAATTTTACAAGTACGGACCAGAATTTAACAGTAAATGATATCACATAATATGATTTGTGACCTCTTGGGCACAGCCATCAGCATTGTGTCTGTCTGCGGAGACAGTGTCAACCTCGTCGAGAGGTTTACTTACCTCGGCAGTGACATTCATGTCTCTGGTGACTCTTCCTATGAAGTCAATAGACGGATTGGGAGAGCATGGGGGGTCATGAGGTCGCTGGAAAGGGGTGTGTGGTGCTCCTGACGAAGGTCCAAGTCTTTAGAGTCCCGGTGCTCCCTGTTTGTGAAACATGGACGCTATCCAGTGACCTGAGATGAAGACTGGACTCCTTCAGTACTGTGTCTCTTCGGAGAATCCTTGGGCACCGCTGGTTTGACTTTGTGTTGCTCACAGAGTCCCGAATGAGGCACATGACCTGCATTGTGAGGGAGCGTCAGTAATTGCGCCCCTGAGGGTGATCATCTCACAGGAACCTCGTTGTTGAGGACCCAAGTTGCTAGACCAGGCCAAGGGGGATGCCTATGTAACACCTAGATAGATGGGTGAGACTGGACCCACGTGTCTGTCTAGGGCACAGGTGTTGAACTCCAGTCCTGGAGGGCCGCAGTGGCTGCAGGTTTTCATTCTATCCTTCTTGATTTGTGACATGTTTTTGCTGCTAATTAACTTCTTTTGCCTTAGTTTTAATTAACTTGACTCTGACCCCTTAATTGTCTCTTTTTCCATAATTAGCAGCCAAACAATAATGAGACACAAAATGAGCCGCCACATGACCAGCTCACCCGTGTCCAGCACATAATATCTGAAAATAACAAAAGGTAATGGTCTCAGTAAGGTTTTTGACATTTTGACAATGTTCTTACAAAAACAGAAAATTAACAGTTGTCTGCCGTGGCAGAATGAGAACAGCAACAAGGCATAGAATTAAATAACGAGTTCAATTAACAGCAAGAATCAGCTTTTCATTAAGAGATTGGTTGGAATGAAAATTGGTTGGAGTTTGAATTCCCAGTTTAGCTGGTCATCTGTTGGCTTGATTTACATCTCATTTCTGTTTGGCTCACATTTAATGAAGAAAGGAATCAATTCAGAGGACTGCATCCTTATAAACAGGGCTATTAAAATGAAGGGAAAAGGAGTTAATTAGCAGTGAAAACTGATTAGGAGAAGGGTTAGAATGAAAACCTGCAGCCACTGTGGCCCACCAGACCTGGGGCCTCATGTATAAACGGTGCGTACGCACAGAAATGTTTCGTACGAATGTTTCCACGCTCAAATCGCGATGTATAAAACCTAAACTTGGCGTAAAGCCACGTACATTTCCACGGTAACTCATACCTTGGCGTACGCAATTTCTCAGCTCGGTTTTGCAGACTGGCGGCACCCAGCGTCAAAGCAGTGCTACTGTTCTTGTGTGTTCACCCTTTCTTTCTTAGCTCCACATTCCTGATGCGGCTTTATAAATACACTGAAATTAACTGCATACTGTTTATTAGTGTAATGCATCTGATTGTAATTAACCTGTAGAAATATAATGGTCCAGAGAATAGCCATAGTATTCCAAATACCGTAACTGCTTTAGCATTGTTACGCTCACTGCATCTTGTTCTTCTTTTTGCTGCTCCCGTTAAGGGTTGCCACTGCGGATCATCTTTTTCCATATTACTCTCACTGCACCACTCGGAGTATTTATATCACTGTATCTGAGTGTGAATCACAGCAGCAGATGATCAGAAAGAGAATTATCGGTATACAGTTTCAAGTACACACTACCTCAACCACGGCAAAAAGCGTCAAAGCCTTTCCCTTACGGACCTCGCGTTTCAGAAACAGTTTCATCCCAAGAACTATAAACGCACTCAATCAGTCCATCAAGTGCTCCTTGTAGAACTGTTTGTACTTATAAGTACAATCACCTCACTGTAAACTTACACTACAGTTATAATATTGCACAACCTGCGCTACTTTATAAAGCACGTATGATGACAATATCATTTTTAAGATGAAATGCAGCAAAATATGTTGCTTATAGTATACAGATAAAACTTTAACTTCATTTCAATAATCTGTATTGTTAATAATTAAACATGTGAGGACACGGTGCCGCAGCGTATAGCTAGTTCACGGATAGCTCCTGCCTTGCGCTGTATTCTTGCTGGTGCTGACACGACATGGAAGGATAGACGAATAGAATAATTAAACATGTACTACGAAGATATTTCAATGTTCCTTAAAAGTTTTTTAAGAATCGGCGTTCTAAGCTTACAAATGGCTTAACGTCTATTACAGAGCTGATTGTGTGGCGATTGGGTTTTTGGAGAAAGAAAAGTAAGGACAAGAATTGAAGGTTAGTACGTTTGAAAGAGACAGTACTTTTGTAATAAATTATTTCATCGAAAGTCGCACATGGCGCAGCAAGCCTCTTGCGTGAGATATGAACAATCACTGTGCTACCGTGTTCCCATGTTTAATAACATGCTTTCATTGCTATCATCATGAAAATGATATCACGTATACATCTCAGTACTTTAATTATTCAGAGAGCTGTAATATCTCGAATGTAATGGATTCTGTGTCCTGTCGGAGAAAGAGAAAGAACGGAAGCATGTAGTGATTCACACACACAGAGCACATAGAAGATCAAATACAGAACAAAGCATTTAACGTGCTACTTGAGAAACTAGTAAAATAATAGATTTTAAGATTAAGTTTATGATGTTCTACTTTAATGGCAAAAGTACGTGATTAAAGTGGAAATTTCGAGATTAAAGTTGACATTTTGTGCTTTTTTCCAACTGTGTGCCAATTTTTTTTGTCTGTACCCTAATAAGCTTTCATATGACACTCAGACGGTGGCCTACGACTCGCCTTTTCACGGCGACTTTGATATGTGATTTCTTTTTTATTTCGGGCACTGTGCGACTTTGTGACTTTGTGCGATTCCTGCATCTGGATTTTTCTGTGCGTACGCACAATCCCGCTTTTGTGCTTACGCCAAGTTATAGTGTGAGTTCTACGCACGACGTTATACATGAGGCCCCTGGAGTTCGACACCCCTGGTTTAGGGGGTTGCCAATCGGGATCCCGCACTGTTTCGTCGTGTAGTAGTAAATGCTTCTCAACCTGACCTGACCTATGGGGTGTTCATGGGTAGGCAATCTCTGCTATTCATGAATTCCATCTCATGTGCCTCTTAAAACTGTCAAGTTATGGAAAGGGTTGGTGTTTTGATTAAATTTTGTTATACATTTACAAACAAAAGTCATTTATTTTTGACATTTCTATAGTGAATGCCTCCCTTAGGTCCTTTGCATATTTTATGTAGTCATTTCCATATTTCTTCATTGAGTATTTGGAAGATAAAGTGCCTCTCTGCAGACTTCTGTTAAATTATACAATAAAGCAAATATAGCAGCAGTGGGTTTGTTTTTTTTTTGTTTTTGTTTTTATATTTCCCAGCAATAAACAAGCGAAAGGAAATCCAGGCTGCTATTATCTCTGCTTCATACCAGTGATGTCTGACGTCAGTCAGAGTGTCAGGAAGCGCTTGATTTGTTGAGTTGTTGATAACAGACACCAAGTCAAAGGTTTTATTTCTTATCTTCTCTGGCTAGGTGAGCACTAGAGCTTCTGAGAGTGTGATTTATAGTTGTAATTGAAATGTCACTTTATTGATCTGGCAGCAAACAAACCAGGACCAGTAAAGACAACATTTCATTAATGGGCAGATATTGCTGGGCTTCATTAAAGTTAATCTGTTTTGAACCACTTTGTTTTTCTGTCTGTTCAAACAAATCTGTCTTTTTGTGTACTCATTATGTACTTTGGAATCTGAGCCAAAAAGAAGTACCACATTTAAAACGTTTATGCTACAAAAACGCTACAAGATAAAATACTTTTCATTACGACACGAGAAAGGGTTTACAAGATAGATGTTTTTCACTCTATTTTAAAAACGATGTCTTCAAGATGGTAGCCATTGTTAGCGATACACTCTTCGAGACAATTTCTGAATGCTTGCATGACTCGTTCAGCCATTTCAAGAGGAGGAGTGGTAATTTTATGTTGAATAGTGTCCTTGTGGGCTTTGAGGTTTTGAGGTTGGTGTGTATGTGTGTAGACCTTCAACTTGAGAAGAAATCGCACGGAGGAAGATCAGACGAACGTGAAAGCCACCCGACATCGCCGCGCAGGGAGATCAGCTTTCCTGGAAACATCACCCGCAAAACTTGCATGGATCTCCGCACAGGCCGTATGAGCTGTCGCTCCATCCTGTTAACACCAGGCATCCATCACATCCATTTCTTCCAGTTGGCGCCGCAAAAAAGTTCTCTAGCATTTCAATGTAACGTTCTGAAATGACGCTGATCATTGCTTCCCCCCTCCTCAAAAAAATTAAGGGCCTACCATGCTAAATTCTGCAACGGTGCACCAAACTGTAACACGTGTGCTCACTGTGCAGGGGTCTCTGATGAAGTTCACCAGTGTTGGTTTCAGCCCAAAAGCGAAAGTTTTGCTTATTTATGCAACCATTCAAAAGGAAATGTGCCTCATCGCTGACGTCACATGACGATGGCACCTCAATGAGCGGTTTGCAGGTTGTTGGCTCACAACTCTCTACAGCTCTCCCAGTCTCTCTGTCAGTTCCTGCACTCCCATCAGTTTGTGTAGATGGAAATTAAGGTCCTCATGAAAAATCAATGACAGAATTGAGGCGAACATCTAGGAGACGGCAAAATGGATGCCCTTACAGCTTGGATGTTTTCAGGTGTTCGTACAGTCTGAGGACGGCCTGGAAATTTTCTGTTCAATGTTGTACCCATCTGTCTAAATTTACACACCCACTGAAGACTTGTTTTCTGATTTGGGACGCAATGCTGAAGTGCGTTTAGAAGGTGCATTGTGTAGTGATGATGGATTCGTTGTTTTTGAAGAACACTTTTACAGCAAAAGCACGGTGAGGACCGGACCAAGGCATGTGGCCGACTAAATACTACAAGGGATCGCCTATCAAAGGACCCACCTCACACAATGACCTTAACAAGTAGGGTACTTCATTTTGGCTCACCCTGTATTTGCATCTACCTATGAACTTCTGCACCTGCATTCAGAAAAGAGCGCTATACAAAAATAATTACATTGAATTGTATTGAACAGAGTTCTACCATTGGCACACGCTCTCTATTGATTAACTCTTCAGCATAAAATTATGATTAAATGTTTCCGTCGTGGTCCCAAAGATTTATTCTACTTTGACTGAATGTATTGTTGCAGAAGCATTAGCTTTTATTTGAATTTTTTCTCTAACGTAAGGCACTGCAGTAGTGTTTTCTTTGCCTCCAACACATGACTCACTCTAAATTCTTTTTTTAAGTCTTAAAAAGATGTGCGTTCACATAACCTGAAAACAGGATTTTTTATATTGCAACTTTCTGTTTCAAACACCATGCCAAGGCACTTGACACAAGGGCAGATACTTACGGTGGAAGTAGAAATTATTCAGACTCCTTCACTTTCTGCTCACTTTGTTGTGTTGTAGACTTCATTTTAAAAAGATACATTTGCCATTTTTGCCCCTCAATCTACCCTCAACATCCCTTACTGACAAAATGAAGACAAATTTTCAGAAAGGTATGCAAAATTATTGAAAATCCAAATCCAAAATCTCTCTGTAAGTACTCTGAGCCCTTTGCCGTGGCACTCCTGTTTGCTTTAAATTGTCTTGAGACGCATCCAGAACTTGATTGGAGTCCACCTGTGGTGAATTGAACCAATTCGACATTATTGAGAAAGAGAGATCTCCTGTGTGTTGTCACAAGAATAGACAGGAGACATTAAAAGGTTTGGGGCAGCCACCCATATATTGTGCCCTGGCCGCAAAATGGGTTTGTTTTTAAGTTATTGTGTTCAGGTTCAAGTCCAAAACCTAACTGATTTAAGGATGTAAAAATGGTGGCTTTAAAGGCCGAGACAGAAAGTGACGGCATTGGGACGGGAAATGACGTCGTCATATGCGCCTGAACCGGAAGTGACGTCATCAAATGGTGCTGATTTTTCCCATGGGTGGTCTGTAGATGATTGAGAGAGAAAGCCAGTGCACCTTGCCACCCCCTGGTCTGGCGTGGAACTGCCATTATTCAGGCCCTTCAGCTGCATTCCAATTGCACGCGTGTGGCAGTGTATAAAGTCCTACAATTCACACTGCATGTCGGGGCAATAACAAATTTGTTAAAAGCGCACATTTCTCCAACTTAAATTAAATCAACAACACAACAAAAGGGCACAGAAAGTGAAGATGTCTGAATACTTTCTGAAACTACTGTATTGTAACTACAGTAGAGCCTCGCTTATCCGACGTAAACGGGCCGGCAGAACGTCGGATAAGCGAAAATGTTGGATAATGGGAGGTGTTAAGAAAAAGCCTATTAAACGTCAAACACGAAGCCGAGTCTCAGTACTTTAGTAACACCAGCGTTTATTCAGCTTGAAACAGCAACATTGCGGTTATTTATTATAGCGGGATCTGCCGCTCTCCTATACACAGACACAGCAGTCAGGCAGGGTCGTGGCCAAGTAATACTGTGCCCTGCGCATTTATAATGTTCATTGTTCCTTGTATCGCCCATCGACGGCAGGTGCTTATAGCATGTCCACGATCTTTTCAGATTCGCTTTTACAGCGAACTGCTACAGCGCTGGGAGACTGCGATTGCTTTGGGACGCTCTTCCGCGTGTCGTCCCATTGCGTGGAATCCCACAAGAGTTTAGAAACTCACTCACACCAGCCATGATTCTTTTCAAAGGTAAAGTGCAGGTTAATTTGTTTTATGTATTTTTACTTTATATTTTGTATTAATCATTTTTATATGAATAGTTTTGGGTTGTGGAACGAATCATCTGAGTTTCTATTATTTCTTTTGGGGAAATTCGCTTTGATATACGAGTGCTTTGGACTGCGAGCACGTTTCCGGAACGAATTATGCTCGCAAACCGAGGTTCCACTGTAATTAGCTGCAGTAGAGTCGGGAGCAACAAAAAATAGACTATGCTCACACTCGCAACTTGCGGGTCTTGTTGCCGATTGATGCGTTTTTTTTGGTTGTTTTTTTGCGGTGGGACCTCGGATAATACGGTATGTTGGATAAGCGAGAGACTACTGTATTTACATTGTAAAAGAGGAGACAAACAAAGGTAAAGAGTTGGGGAGCACCACCCTGGGTGAACTCCCCTATATTAAATGCAAGCACGTTAAACAATTGCAGAAACGTCTTTGCAGACAGTAGTTCTAGACTGAACTCCCCAAGTTGGTGGCCCTCTTAAATATGTAGGCCTTTGACAGGAAGGGGACGGACCAGGCAGGCAGACAGCCGAAGTGATGTCAGCACTGGAGTGGTGGTTAGGTTTTCCTTCTGCAGTGGGAGGAAGAGAGAAGCCATTAAACCACAGTTCCAGGCCCCTGGTTTGGCAGGTTATTACCATCACCTAAGCCCTTAAGCTGTCCCCCATGTGTATGCGCGTGACAGCAGGTACTTTTTAATGCTCAGAGTCACACAGTACATTGGAGTTGGAAGTCAGATTGACAGCCTTACAGTTTAAAATCCAAATCCTTAGCCAGTGAACCTCCCTGCCTACCTAGACACACTAAGGGGTCTTTTTAGTGACTGGTGCCACATTCTCCAGTATTAGATCTTTAAGGTTTTTAGTTCCTGCTTGAATTCACTGGTTAGCATTATGTTATTAAGCTGTAAAATGACAAGCCATGTTAATAAACTACTGGGTAATTTTACTAAGATTTCAAATTGCCTATTCAGAGCAATGATTTCTCAAGGGAAGAGGGGGTTGGATGCCGTACAGCCTGCTACTGCTGTTACAAAGGTGATCAATGACGTGGTGAGTCTACCCCAGCAGCTTAATGAAGAAGCACATACATTAAAGTTACAAGTGGAGGTTTGCAGGAAATGGACCATGTCGGTTATTGAAGTGATTAGAGGAAGCTTTGACAAGAACAGAGTTAAGTCTGGCATTGTGTTTACATGTCGCACAGTTGGCATGTCAGTCAAACAAGTGAAATGTTGGTATACATCAGAAATCAAATTCACACTTTCTGTCGTGATGTAACCTAAGATTCACATCACGACTGGGGAGTTGCTGAACAGAATTAGCTCAGAACAAGACAGAAGAGAAGATGAATCCATAAGCCAAATCTGCACATTTACTCCTCCGTTCATGGCCACCATGAAGTTGAAAGGATCTGCAATTTGAATAAAATGTGCAGGTTAAGTAAATTGGCCAGAGTGCTGAGTGAGAGGTGCCTGCAGTAATGTGACATCCTGAGCAGGCTGCTTTCCTGCCTTTTTCTAAGTGCTGTGGAGGTAGGCCTTAGCCCCCCATGACTGTGAATGGGATTAAGGGGGTTTCATATCATTATGTTATTTTAGTCCAAAAACATCCAAATTGGCATGCATCATACTAATGTAAAGAAAAATAATGAAGACCTCTCTCTCTCTCTCTCTCTCTCTCTCTCTCTCTCTCTCTCTCTCTCTCTCTCTCTCCCTGTCCTTTTTTAATGACCTTATTTAATTAATAACGCTTTTAATGAAATTGGAACACATGTTCTATTTAAATTTCATTTTATTTTAGTTTTTTTGGCCGTCGTTTGAACAGTTGTGGGTGTTTTAGTTTGAAAAGTATGTCCTTTCTCAGGATTTTGGGAGAAAGCGAGGAATTTATTTCAGTGTGGGAGAAAGTATATGAATCACAATTCTATCTACGATTAGTCATTTGGACCTGCCATAAAATATACCTTGGGGGGGTATTCAAACCCAAAAACGTCCCCCGCCCCCCCCCAATTGACTACACTTATGTCTGTGTTAAAAAGATTAGGTTACATTTACTGAAGATATGTACACAGTGTAATACGCTAGGGGTCGCTTTCAACCCAACAGACAGACTCATTGAGCACAGGGTATAATCACCAAGAAGGTTTTTAATTATTTTTCTTCTTGTTTTCAGTGCCTCCAAGCACCTCCGCCACCATACAATGGCAATTCAATAACAATAATATTAATAATAAACACAATACTTTCTCCTCCACTCCTCCCAGCAAGCCCTGTCCTAATACCTCCCAACTCCAGCTCACTTGCTGGGTCTCCACCAGTCCTTTATATAGTGCTTGACCCAGAAGTGCTTCTGTTCTTCCACTCATGTGACTTGTTAGCACTTCCGGGTCAGATGGAGAATTGGATTTTTCTTCAGCCCAGAAGTACTTCGGGACTCCCGTCCTCGTGACCTGGGAGTACTTCCGGGCTATAAATATGGCATGAGTCCTTATGTTCCTTTACAGCTCCCCCTGCCTTTACAGCTCCCCCTGGTGGCACCCACGGCATCCAATTGGGCTGTGCGACTGAACTCCAGGCACCGCCAGATCCCAGGGAAGCTTCCATCTAGCGTTTTGGGAGAGGCAGTATCTTGAAAAGCTGCCTCTCCCCCATCCTTCCATCACAGGGGCGTCCCGGCCACGGTGAGCTGTCAGCCGTCCACCACAACAGACAGTGAAAGGCGATAGATAGATAGAGAGACATTTTAGCGTAGTTGGCAGGATTACATAGTAGGTAGATAGAAAGGCACTATATAATATATAGATAGAAAGATAGATGTAAAATACACTATAGTCAATAGATGTGAAAAGCACTATTAGATAGATAGGAGTGAAAGGTGATATATGATAGATAGATAGATAGATAGATAGATAGATAGATAGATAGATAGATAGATAGATAGATAGATAGATAGATAGATAGCAGTTTATTTGTCTTTATTTGCATTCAAATTTGCAGCCAAATAAATAGATATTATTTTAGTATGACAAACCACAAACCCCTTTTCAAATACATACCAGATTGACTGAAAAGAAAAAGAACTTCTGACATGGCTCCACTTGGGTTCACTTTCCACACAGAGCCTCGCAGCTCTAGACAAGGCGGTGGGCTTGCAGTAATTATCAGAGCAGACTTAAACATCAAACAAATCCCAATTGACTGTCCATTGTCTTTTGAGTGTCTGGCTCTTAAACTGCGCAGTGGTAGTGCTGCTGCTTTCCAGTAAGGAGACTGTGGTAGATTGTGGGTTCACTTCCCGGTTCATCCCTGTGTGGATAGCGCTTTGAGTACTGAGAAAAGCGCTATATAAATGTAATGAATTATTATTATTATTAAACTAATAATAGAATCGGGTCCTGTCTCACTCATTGTTCTTTATCGTCCCCCAAAATACAATGCATCCTTCTTATCCAATCTGATTGAACTTTTGACCCACCTAAGCTCTCACTCTCAGAGAATTATCCTTCTCGGTGATTTCAACATCCATATTGACATCCTTACATTCTAAACTGAGAAATGAATACCTATCCTTACTGGACTGTTTTGACTTGACACCACATGTTGATTTTGCCACCCACTCTGGTGGTCATATACTGGACTTGATCTGCACATCTGGATTATCTTTTGCCAACACTCACAGCACTGATTTGGGACTCTCTGACCATAAAGCAGTATTTTTCACTGTCTCACTGCCTTTCCCTCCTCTTACCTGTAAATGACAAATTTCTTACAGAGACCTTAAAAATATCTGTCCTTCTATCCTTTCTAGATCCATTTCTGATCTTTTACTGTCTGCACCTATTCCGTCAACACTAGATAGTCTTGTTGACCACTATAACTCAGCCCTTCATTCAGCACTCGATAAAACAGCTCCTTTAAAACATAAGGAGGTTTCCTTTAAACGTTCAGCTCCTTGGTATAATTCAGAGCTACGATCTGTGAAAGCAGCTGGTTGACGCCTTGAGAGAATGTCACATAAGACTGGCCTCACTGTGCATATCCAGGCTTTCTCTGACCACCAAAGAGCTTACAGAGAAGCACTAACTTCTACCATTAACACCCATTATGGCAGAATAATAGAAAATGGCCACGATAACCCAAGGGTTTTGTTCTCTGTAGTTAATAAACTACTCGAACCTGCATCTGGCCCAACTACCTCTTCTACTGAAGTCTGTGAGGAATTCCTCCACTTTTTTCCGTAACAAAATTAAAGATCTAAATAATTCAACTAACATAAATACATCATCTGTTTATATCTCTCCCTGTTCTCCCACTCCATCCAGTTACTTCTCTAAGTTCTTGCCAGTCACATCTGCGTTTGTTAATAACCTGCTTTGTAAGATGAGGCCGACTACCCCACCACACTACTTAAATCCTGCCTTCATGCCATAATCCCGACTGTTACAACAATAATAAACTCATCCCTTGACACTGGCTCTGTGCCGCTCACTTTTAAAATCGCTTCTGTAACCCCAATGTTAAAAAAAAGTCTGGTCTTGATGCTGAAAATCTTAACAACTTCCGGCCTATTTCCCACTTACCTTTCCTGTCAAAAGTTCTCGAGCGTGTTGTAGCTTCCCAACTCACCAATTACCTAACCTCTAATAATTTGATGGAACCCTTTCAGTCTGGTTTCAGGGCGCGGCACAGCTGTGAAACTGCTCTTCTTCGGGTAACCAATGATTTGCTTATGGCAGAAGACTCTGGACAAACCAGCATATTAATTCTGTTAGACCTCAGTGCAGCATTTGACATGACATTCTACTGTCCAGAATGGAGAACATGCCGGATATCTCTGGCACTGCCCTCCGGTGGTTCAAGTCCTATCTGACTGATAGGCAAGAGTTTGTTAGTGTTGGCAACAGCAGATCCAGCTCAGCGCCGGTCACACAAGGAGTCCCTCAAGGCTCTGTCCTCTGCCCTCTTCTCTTCTGTATTTATATGCTTCCCCTTGGCCATATTATTCGTAGCTATGGACTGGGTTATCATTTTTATGCAGACGATACTCAACTCTACTTCAATGTTTAAAAGTGGAACTTCATCAGAGCTTTCTCAGCTCACAACCTGCCTCAGTGAAATTAAAACCTGGATGGAGCAGAACTCTTTAAAATTAAATTGCAACAAAACTGAACTCCTGCAAATTGGGACTAAAATGCAACTTAATAAAATGAGCTCCTTCCCAGTCCATCTTGGCGGTGATCTCATCAGACCTGCCTCTACTGTAAAGAATCTTGGTGTCATTTTTGATTCCTCCCTTTCTTATTCCGCTCACATAAACCACATTAAGAAACTTTCTTATTTTCACCTCTGTAACATATCCCATGTTCGCTCCTTCCCAGTGCAGGATTTACGTATAAGCTACACAAGCTATAGCTTAGGGCCCCCGCCTTCTTGGGGGCCCCCAAAACAAATTGTCCGAGTGAGCAAAATCATATTTGGCACTTACATAGAATATCTGGACTTATAAAGGGCCCCATGTCTCAAATAGCTTAGGGCCTTATGAAGTCTAAATCCGGCCCTGCTCCTTCCTCTCCTTTTCTAACGCTGAGAAACTTGTCCCTGCTTTTATCACATCCCGCATCGATTATTGTAACTCGCTGCTGTCAGGTGTCCCTTCTAATCTTATATCTCGGCTCCCGCTCATTCAAAACTCAGCTGCAAGAGTCCTTACACGAACCAGCAGCAGCAAGCACATCACACCATCCTGCTCCACCTTCACTGGCTCCCTGTGTCCTACAGAATCAAATACAAAATCCTACTAATAACCTACAAAGCCTTAAACGACATTGTGCCAAACTACATCAGTGACCTTCTCTATCACAATGTGCCTGTCCGCCCACTAAGGTCCTCTGATTCTGGCAATCTTGTTGTGCCCCACACTAATCTACACTCCATGGGTGACAGGGCCTTCAGCTGTATAGCGCCCAGACTCTGGAATGTCCTACCGAAATTAATCAGGTCAGCTGACTCCATGAATTCTTTTAAAAAACAACTCCAAACTCATCTGTTCAGGAAGGCTTTTAGCTCTACTTGACTTTATTACCCTTCTCTCAGTTTACCTCTCTGTCAAGATGCTCATGTAACCTGTGTGTGTGTGCGAGACCATCAATGATGTTGTCTGTTTTTTTTTTTTTTTTCTCTGAATTCACTGTCGTAATCTTCTTTATTTATTTATCTGGTTTGTACAATGCTATATACTATATACCCTGCCGTTCTTTCTTATATTCTGTAAGTGCCTTGAGCATGGGAAAGGCACTATATAAATAAAATGTTACAGATGAATTGCTGTTGGTATAAAGGAGCCCCATTAGTGTTTCTTCACGCACTTCTGCTAAATAATTCATTGACTTTATGTGTCATGGAAAGGGTGTGCAACATTGTTTATAATGGCACTCAGTTTTATGTCCATTTTCCTCTTCTCTTACTACCTCCAGTGCGTTGAGAGCCTTCCTTTTTAATTAGCTTGTTAATTTGGTGGGCCTCTCTTGAAGTGATGTTAGCAGGCCAGCACAATACAGCATAGAAAATCCTTCTGGCCGTGACACAATTATAGAACATGTGTGAAGGAGGTCATTACCCACATTACAGGGTCACTGACTCCTAAGAAAAAGATTCTGCTCTGCCCTTTCTTCTGTAGTTCCTCTGTGTTATGAGACCAGTCCAGCCTGTCCTCGATCTGGACCTCCAAGTACTTGTAGCAGTTCACCACCTCCACATCCACTCCCTAATTAGTGACTGGATATAGAGTCTGTTTTGGGTGTCAAAAGTGGATAACCATGTTGCCCAGATTCGTTTCAAGGGAGTGACGGTCCTGGGCATCCATATAGGATGGGGGGGGGGGGGGGTTGTGGGGGGGTTGGGGACATTCAATCCAAAGGGCGTTGCTCTCTAGGAGAGCCCTGTTTTGAAAATAATTTTAATTTAATATGAACAAATTTAAATTATTATAGCTCATTCTCAGTGAAACACTATGACTTGTATGCACTAGAAGTGCTTGCACCGGGCCTAGTGTGGCAAAAAGAGGCCTTCCCTTGAAAACATTATGAAAACTTTGTTGATTTCACATGGGACAGGAAATTGAACCCTCAGGTCAAGCACCTTAGGCGGCATACAATCAAGGAGTTTGCCCCGGGCATCATCTAGCCTCTGTACGCCACTGAAATTATATAGTACATAAAAAGCGAAAAGAAGACTTTTGAGATAAATTAGGTAAACATAAAGAACATAAGAGCATCAATAGGCGTTTCTTATCTGCTCTGTCTAATGGCTGCTTTTCAGTTTGTACAATATAAAGAAATGCATCACTGACCCTGTCACTTTTGCTGCTCCAAATGAGCATGTTCTCCGCTATAAGCCAAAGCTGAGCTGGAGTAACCGCCATTAGCATCAGTCTACAAATATTGCATTGATTTAATTCCAAATGTCTGGTTCTGCTTGACCTCATCCTGTGTGTATCAGTCAATTAAAACAAGGATGGATGACAAGTGTGATCTGAGCAGCCACTTCAGGGAGTATGTAACTTCATTTCTTACTCTACAAAAAAGTTGACCTAACAGTCTCCCTTTGCTGTGGAGAACAAAACATTTCAATGGATGTACCATATTGGTTATTTATAATTGATTCAGGAAGTATTCAGAGCCCTTCACTTTCTGCACACTTTATTGTATTGTAGGTTTAATTTTAAATGGATAAATTTGCCATTTGTGGCAATTAATCTGCGCCTATTAACCCATAATGACAAAGGTTTGAAAATGTATTAAAAATACATAACTGAAATGTGTATCAGACCCTTTCCAGTGGCACTCCTAATTATGGTTGGGGGCATCCATTTTGCTTTAATTCTCCTTGAGGTGAGTCCACCTGTTGCATATTGAATTGACTGGACGTTGTTTAGAAGGGCATATGTGAAACTGTGTAAAGAAAGTCCCGCAATTCACACTGCTTTTCAGGACAAATCCAAGCCACGAAGTCCTAGCAACTCTCCGCAGACATCCGTGATCAAATTGTGCAAGGGGATAAAAAACCATTTCTAAAGCTGTGAGTATTCCCAGGAGCACAGTAGCCTCAAAAATGGTAAAGTGGAGGAAGTTCGTAACTACTGGGAAACGAGAGCTGCCCTTCCAGCCAAACCGAGTAACCAGGCAAGAAGGATCTTGGTCAGGGAGGTGACAAAGAACCCAGAGGTCTTTTAAGCAGAGCTTCAGAGGTCTTCTGCTGAGATATGAGAACCTGTTTTAAGGCCAACCATCTCTGTAGCACATGTTATGGCGAGTCAGAGACTGTTCCCAGAACTGTGACAGTTTTTTATTGTCAAGAACCAGTTGAAATGTATTTCGGATGCTATTAAATGTAGGACATTTTTCATCTGATATGATCAGAGAGAGTGGTAAAAACAGGAGAGGGTCTGGAGGCGTATGAAGGAGATGTGAGCACATTACTATTAGAGCCAATAAGTGTGGTCCAGACTATAACAAGCTGACAGAATTAGTCCACGTTACTGCCTAGGAGCAGATGGATCATCCTGTTGATGTTTATTTTTTATATTCAGAAACAGAATTATGAGCAATTCTGAACCAACATCTAACGGCAGGTTCCTTTTTCTGACACAATAAGCTGGACCTGCTTTATTCAAATGTTAACATCTTCAAATGAACATCTGGTCAGGTCTGACCATCTAATCTATTTATTGTATAGTGCCTTTCACATCTATCTATCTATCTATCTATCTATCTATCTATCTATCTATCTATCTATCTATCTATCTATCTATCTATCTATCTATCTATCTATCTATCTATCTATCTATCTATCTATCTATCTATCTATCTATCTATCTATCTATTGTAATAAGGCGCTATAAATGCGCCTGACCTCACACAGACTCACACTGGTGCCACGTATAAAAATAAACAAACTTTTACTTTTCTTCACCTGTGGGGCACGTCTTCCCCGTGACCCTGCAGGCACAACACAGTCCCAAAAGACACCAAGTAAATCACCGCAACCCTCTCTTTTCGGCACCACTCCTCCTCCTCTAAGCTTTGTCCTCCTCCTCCTGACTCTGGCCAATGAGTGATGGTTGCTGGCTCCTTTTATCAGGCAGCCAGAAGTGCTCTAGGTGCTTGATTGTTGACATCTGGCTACACTTCTGGGTGTGGCGAAAATAGTGCCCTGAAGGGCCTAGCAGCTTCTGCTGCATCACCCCCTGGCTGCGCCTCTGGAACCCAACAGGGCTGCACCAAACTCCAACCCCAATGAAGTCCTGCGGGAGTCTGAGGCACCGCTGCAACCCAGGGAAGCTGCCATCTAGCATCCAGGGGGAAGTATTAGGTTTCCCATGCTTGCTCCCCTGGAACATATGCAGCAGGGGCGTCCCAGCTGGGCATGGGTCCTATCTATCTATCTATCTATCTATCTATCTGTCTGTCTGTCTGTCTGTCTGTCTGTCTGTCTGTCTGTCTGTCTGTCTGTCTGTCTGTCTGTCTGTCTGTCTGTCTGAACTTTAAAATTAGAATTTAAGATGATGATGTGCTTGTAGATTACTTATGTCTCAGAAACTTCCAGGATGTTGGAATCAATAACAGTCAAGCCACAGCCAGTTTCCATGACAACCATATCAGGCAAAAGATGTTTCAGCATCTCAAGGGAGTGTACTGTAGGGTAATGAATGCTTAGTGGTGGTGTGTGTCCCTGACGTACACTTTGCTGCTGGCCTGATTGGCTGTCTCGTCTCTCTTTTCCCAGCCCAGTCCTTCTTTGTCGAGGCTGGAGTTGGCAGAGCCGCAGCGGTACAAGTCTCTCTTTCTCTTCCTCTCTGTCTGTTTTTTTTTTCTTTCCTCCCCTGCTGCCTTTAGTCTGTTTCTACAATGTGTTGCCCAGTTAACGCTTCTGGAATTCTTAATGGTCATTCAGTGTCTTTTTCAAAAGGAGGCATGTGGCTGCGTTTTACTTGACCTCGGCAACGATGGAGCAATAAAAAAAAGGACGCATCAGATCCTTCGATTATGCAGAAATTTATCGAGGCGGATTACTACGAGCTAGACTGGTATTATGAGGAATGTACGGATGGTAATGTTGTTGTTTTTTCTTTTCTGTTCACTCATCTCTTCTCCTCATAAGCAGTGCGGTGTCATCTTCTGTTGAACAGATCAGGGACTAGGGGGTGTGTAGACTGAGGAAGGGGAGCGGAGTGTGGTGCATTTAGTTTTCTTCATCAGGTTCCTCCCAGCAGCAGGAAGACCAGAGTTCTGAAATTGGCTCGATGATGTGCCCATTCTAACATCACGCCATGTGATGGGATTTCATCAGACTGATTGCGTCTTTGTTAGTGATGGTTTACAAAAATATTTTTAGCGCTTGATTCGGTTGCTCCATATGCGTCCATCAATAGCAGAGTCAAATATGCATTTTATACTGCAGAAGGGAGTATTGATTTGAGCAACTAGCAAATGAAGCCTGACAAGGGCCTGCCATAGTCTCAGATTAGTTTGAGGGGGGCTTTGTTTTTCACTTTCATTGCCGTTTTCTTCAGTCTTTTTGTACATTTCTGAAATGTGTCACGGCTAATGTTCCAGCACTTTGTTTTCACTAGCTGTGCTTTTCAGTTCCTTCAAATTTTTCCTCCATTCAGTTTAATGCACACCCCCTTTTACACAGAGTTACGTTTTATAAAGTAGATGATGGATGGAGAAAGCGTAAACAAATTAGGCGTCGTAAAGATGTACTTTTTTTCATTTTGCTGGGTCATTTCTTTGTTAACATGGACTGGCAGTGCGGCCTTGTGATTCAGACTGTGGCTATTTATTTTTATAGTGTTATATTATATTTATAACACTATCTACCTTTTAGAGACATATTAATTTAGCAGATGTAGGAAAATGATTTTATAATTTACTGTAATAAAAGGACAAGTGTGTCCATCTGGTTGCTACATCTCTGTTGTATGCCATTTGACATGGGATTCATAAAAGCGGTGCCAATGTTTGTGATGCACCATCTGTTGAAATGACAAATGCAATGCCTTTTGTTACTACAAATGTTTGATGGATCATCTGCTGGAATGGAGAATGCAATGCGGAGGTCTCTGCTATATGCCATTTGGTATGGGATTTGTAAAAGGTGTGCTAATGCTTGTGATGCACCATCTGTTGGAATGACAAATGCAATGCCTTTTATTACTACAAATGTTTCCTCTGTCAGAATGAAGAATGCAATGCGTAAGTGTCTGCTATATGCCATTTGGTATGGGATTTGTTAAGGTGTGCTAATGTTTGTAAGGCACCATCTGTTGGAATGACAAATGCAATGATTTTTATTGCTACAAATGTTTGATGCACCATCTGTTGGAATGAGAAACACAATGCCTTTAATTACTGCAAATGTTTTCTGCATAATCTGTTGGAGTAAAGAATGCAATGCATAAGTCTCTGCTGTATGCCATTTGGTATGGGATTGGTAATGTTTGTGATGCACCATCTGTTGGAATGACAAATGCAATGTTTTTTATTACTACAAATGTTTGATGGATCATCTGTTGGAATGAAGAATGCAAAACATACATCTATGCTATATGTTACTTAGTATGGGATTTGTTAAAGGTGTGCTAATGGTTGTGATGCACCATCTGTTGGAATGACAAATGCAATGATGTTTATTGCTACAAATGTTTGATTAATCATCTGTTGGAATGAAGAATGCAATGCGCACATCTCTGCTATATGTTACTTGGTATGGGATTTGTTAAAGGTGTGCTAATGGTTGTGAGGCACCATCTGTTGGAATGACAAATGCAATGCCTTTTATTACTGCAAATGCTTTATGCATCATCTGTTGGAGTAAACAATGGAATGCATAGGTCTCTGCTGTATGCCATTTGTTATGGGATACATAAAAAGTAGAGCTAATGTTTGTGATATACCATCTGTTGGAATGAGAAATGCAATGTGTTTTATTACTGCACTAGCCCCAGTACCTATCAAAGACGGGTAATAGAATAATTTAAAAAGTATTTGCTATCTTTTGTCCTACGTGTACTTTCAGCGCCTTTCCTCTGTATCTGCATGTGTGGACGTCTCTTCACCGATGCTTCCCCAGCATGTTCCTGTAAAGCTTGCTCCTTAGACTCGGGTCCATATATTCACACCTTTCTCACCTCCTGTCTGGTTTTATACTTGCAGTCTTTTGATGACGCCTCTTTCAACATGCCTCATATGTTTTTTCTCCTACTCGTATGTCTCACACTCGCACTTCCTTCGTCAACGTGTCACCAAAGCCAAGATTGCCACTCCAGTCACCTTCAAACCTCACAATGTTTCAGTGTGGTGCCGAGGTGTCACCCTTTGCACTCAGGTCCCAATCCTGGTGGTGGGTGTGGCAACGTGCTATCAGTGCATACTCCCAAACTGACCAATTAGAGTGCTCAGAGGGACTGGAAACATAGACCTTATAATTTTATTATATAATAGAAACATTACAGAAAATTTGGTCTAGGATTCATAATAGCAGTGCTGTTTGTGATGCACCATCTGTTGGAATGTAAAAGGCAATGCATTTTATTACATGTGTTACAAAATTCATTCCAATAGATGGTGGAGTGGTGGCTCTGAGGCTAGGGATCTGCACTGGCAATCGGAAGGTTGCCGGTTCGAATCCCGTACAATGCCAATAGGGACTCTGCTCTGTTGGGCCCTTGAGCAAGGCCCTTAACCTGCAATTGCTGAGCGCTTTGAGTAGTGAGAAAAGCACTATATAAATGCAAAGAATTATTATTTCAAGCTTTAACACTGAAGACACTGAAGTCTACGTTGATTACTTAAGTAATCTTAGACGGGTGGCACAGCTAGTAACAGTAATAAAAGTCTTAATACATTTTAAAAAAAAAAAAAATGAGGCAATGCCATCAGCGTCAGCCAAAGGCAGAAACTAAACCTGATTAAGCTGAGTCAGCAGTAAATCTAACGTGCACATGTGTAGGACGAGGAAGGACACCATGCACAGCCAGGCATTGACTGAGCTGAGAACTGAACCTTAGTCTGCTGTGAGTCAGTTGTGCTGCCATTCCATTTCGAGGCTTGTCATAAGGGCTTTGGTGATAACCTCTGATTACCTGTGAGTTATACAACACACGTGTACACTCTTATGATTTGTACCCTCATGTATTCCTTTTGAGATCTGCATTGCTGCACCTCATAATACTGCCATTTCAGAACAAAGTTGGTAAATATGCTTCTGTGTTCTCTTTTAAATTAATCCATTAAAAAAAAAAAGAAACACCAGACAGCAAAGAAAAGCTGGGCAGAAACGACGGAGAGTCTGCACTTGCAAGATGTAGAAAGTATCATTGACGTAGGTGTCACTTTTATGTATGAAACAGCTGATTACAGATTGGTGGGCACTGATAAAAAAAAAAAAAAAATATTGCTCAAATGCCGTTGAGTCATCTGCTTATGTCATGGTGCAGTTTTAATCCTGGCTTTGTCTCAACTTGCCTGTCATTTTTGAAAATTGTGTTGCTAAAGAGGTTTTGACAAATGGTGGTAATGTCTGTTTTGCTGCTCCACTCATCCGGAGTACAACAGGCCGGCTGTGTGATCTTCAGCTTCATTCCTTAAGCAAAGAGCTAAACCCGTGATTCCATTGGAGTGACGGAAGCCCAGTTCAAGCCAATTCAGGTTTTTGGGAGGCTAGAGCTTATCCGTGGAACATTGGGCACAAGGTAGGAATTAATGAAATAGCGGATGCCCTAAACTTTCATATTTCTGAGGTGTGAGCAAGTGGATAACCTCCCAGAAGTAACAGGGTCTACTAAGAACGTTCTGAGGGATTTGGAAATTGTAGTGCTGCTCAGATTAAATAAAATGAAATCAAACATGTCACCAGGACTGGATAATATTTACCCTCGAGTTGTCAAGGAGGCTAGCGAGTGCAGATATAAACCCTTGACACATATTTTTAGGAAGTCACTGCACACTGGAGAGATTACGAAGGACTGGAAAATGGCAAATATCATCCCTTTATATAAAAAGGGTGACAGGGCAGATCCAAGCAACTGTAGGCCAGTAAGCTTAATGGGCATCACAGGAAAATTAATGGAAGGAATTATTAAGGATGAGACTGAGCAACACCTGGCAGGGACAGGAGTTATTAGGAACAGTCAACATGGGGTCAGAAGAGGGAGGTCGTGTTTTACTAACAGGCTGGAATTCTATGAGGAGACAACACAAGGATACGATCAAAGTGGATCTTATGAGATTATTAATCTGGACTATCAGAAAGCATTTGATAAGGTGCCACATGAGAGGGTGGGCATCAAACTAAAAGAAGTGGCAGTATAGGGTGTGATGTGTAGATAGTTGCAGAATTGGCTCAGACACAGGAAACTGAGGGTGATGGTGCGAGGAACTTCATCAGAACTGGCCGAAGTTAAGAGTGGTGACCATCAGGGGGCAGTGCTAGGGCCACTGCTATTTTTAATAAATATACATGATTTAAATAGGAATATAAATAACAAGCTGGTTAAATTTGCAGATGATACCAAGATAGGTGGCTTAGCAGATGATTTGGAATCCGTTATATCATCACAGAAGGACTTGGATAGCAGACATGCTTGGGCAGATTTGTGGCAGATGGGATTTAATGTCAGTAAATGTAAAGAATTACGCATAGGAAGTAAAAATGTGAGGTTTGAATACACAATGGGCGGTCGGAAAATCGAGAGTCCACCTTATGAGAAGGATTTAGGGGTCATAGTGGACTCGACACGACCAACTGGCAGACAGTGTTCAGAAGCCATTAAAAAGGCTCACAGAATGTCAGGTTATATAGCGCCTTGATGTGTGGAGTACAAGTCACAGGAGGTTCTGCTGAGGCTTTATAACACACTGGTGAGGCCTCATCTGGAGTCCTGGGTGCAGTTTTGGTCTCCAGGCTACAAAAAGGACATAACAGCACTGGAGAAGGTCCAGAGAAGAGCGACGAGGCTGATCCAGGGCTACAGGGGATGAGTTATGAGGAAAGATTACAAGAGCTGAGCCTTTACAGTTTAAACAAATGAAGATTGAGGAGACCTGACTGAAGTATTTAACATTATGAAGGGAATTAGTCCAGTGGATCGAGACGGTTATTTTAAAATGAGTTCATCGAGAACACAGGAACACAGTTGGAAACTTGTTAAGGGGAAATTTCGCACAAACATTAGGAAGTTTTTCTTTACACAAAGAACGATAGACACTTGGAATAAGCGACCAAGTAGTGTGGTAGACAGTAAGACTTTAGGGACTTTCAAAACTTGACTTGATGTTTTTTTTGAAGAAATAAGTAGAGAGGACTGGCGAGCTTTATTGGGCTGAATGGCCTGTTCACGTCTAGAGTGTTCTAATGTTCTAATCTTGAATGAGGGGCCAGTCCTTTGCAGGGCCTGCTCACACACACACACACACACCTGCCTGGGAGGACAGAAAAAAGTAAAAAAAAAAAAAAAAAACTCCAGAGGGCTGGAGAGAAAAATCAAAATCTGCAGGGGTTCCAAGGCCACGAGACCACCCAGCTTTCCCTGGGCATTCTACCTAACGTAAATGATCTCAATCAGTCTTCATGGTTTTCAGGTTTCACGTGAAAGAATTTGATGATGATGATGATGGTCACATGACCATCTTTCATCTGATGATTTGAAGTATCTCAGGTGACTTTTCCATGCAGGACAGGTAGCAGAGTTCACTGTTAATGATTAAACCCTGGGCTCTTGATCCATAAAGCAGCAGCACTACCTATCTACTATGCCACCCTGCTCCCTCATATTAAAATGGGGATTTTACTTTACACCTTATGATTTCAGTGTTCTATTAGGTGGGTGTTGGCACTTCTACCTCTCAGACTAACCTTCTGGGCTTCTAATCCTACTCCCAGTAGCTGTCTGTATGGATATACCGTAGATAAATAGATTGATTAAAGGTAATATAATAGTCTCAACAGGGACTTTTTAACTCTTGTGCATTCTTTTTCATGTCTGTGTTGAGTTTTCCTCCCCTTTCCCAAAGGTATGCAAACTTGTAGTGGCTGTAAGGAGTCCAAACTCTTACTGTTTTAATATGGAGTTTAATAATGTTCTTTATGGAATGCCAGAAACGCATGCAGCCTTAACTCAGCTGGCATACACTCGCACATAGAGACGATAGGCATTCTTATTAAATTCTGAAAACAATGCATTAAGCAAGTAATAAATGAAAAGCAATGCACAATGTAGAAAACCACCCAAAAACCCTGATACCCCCAAGCTAATATATATAAATATGTACAAAATCCCAAGAGATGATACTCACTACACACATACACACACAGTCCAGAGCACAGTCGAGTACCAGATGCTAATAACAGTGAAGACTGAAATGCCCCCAGTAGAGCAGCCTTCTGACAGAAATGTAGAGTTTGTACTACCACAAAATTATTGTCTGTTGATGATTTGTAATGGAAGGAGTGTGCACCGTGTAACCGTGTATGTCGATTTACAAACCAGACAAAACCAAATGAACAAGCCAGGCACAGGACAAAGAACACGATAATCTTCTGGTCCATTGGTGATTGTAAGCCAAGCGGTGTAACCAAGAACACACAAGATGCCCGCTATCCCCTGCTGGCTCCTTACCGCTTTTTTTGTCAATCCTGCGGCCTCATCACCTTTCTCCCAGCAGCCCCAGAGTGAACAAGTGGCGCAATGATCCCAAGGCTGCTGGGATTTGAAGTCCTTTTCAGGTAGTGCTGCTACAAACTGACAACTCTGAATTGGCTGTGAGTGGGCATCGATGTGTGCCATGCAATTAACTGGTGCCCCATTAAAGCTGAATTGAATGAAATGAGTTCCATGGCCTCATCTTAAAATTTAGGTTATTGTTGTTTCTCATATAATACAATAAGGTGACACCTAGAGCTCCAGATTGGCTCTGTTGTGTTGTTTTTGATTGGAATATGGTTAGTAGAGTTTTGATTAACGAGAAACAAAATTTACCTATTTGAATGTTGAGTTATCTGTGGGCCTTCAAAGTCTTCAGAATGTTTTGGGCAGATAGTAATAATAATACATTTATTTATATAGCGTCTTTCCCATTATTTGCCACAAAAGTTCTTGCTGGCATTTTCTAGTTGATTGGTCAGATGGTTTGGTTTTGCTTAGCTTTTGCATTCTCTGTCATCTCAGCATGCTCAGAAAGTGACCCCGTGCCCTCAGGTAGGAACATCACTTGGAGACGACATAGTGTCTTCTTTTGGAGCATCTTGATCGATTTAGGTGAAGCAGAGATTGTGCTTTCAACAGATGAGATTAGACAGGAGTCCCCGTGGACTGTGATGTCTGCTGATGACATTGTGATCTGTAGCGATAGTAGGGAGCAGGTTGAGGAGACCCTGGAGAGGTGGAGATATGAGAGGAGAGGAATGAAGGTCAGTAGGACCACCAAGACAGAATACATGTGTGTAAATGAGAGAGAGGTCAGTGGAATGGTGAGGATGAGGGAGTAGAGTTGGTGAAGGTGAATGAGTTTAAATACTTGGGATCAACAGTACAGAGTAATGGGTATTGTGGATGAGAAGTGAAAAGGAGAGTGCAGGCAGGGTGGAGAAGAGTGTCAGGAGTGATTTGTGACAGACGGATATCAGTAAGAGTGAAAGGGAAGGCCTACAGGATGGTAGTGAGACCAGCTGTGTTATATGGGTTGGCACAGGAGACAGAGCTGGAGGTGGCAGAATTAAAGATGTTAAGATTTGCATTGGGTGTGACGAGGATGGACAGGATTAGAAATGAGGACATTAGAGGGTCAGCTCAGGTTGGACGTTGGAAGACAAAATCAGAGAGGCGAGATGGCGTTGGTTTGGACATGTGCAGAGGAGAGATGCTGGGTATATTGGGAGAAGGGTGCTAAGGATAGAGCTGCCAGGGAAGTGGAAAGAGGAAGGCCTAAGAGAAGGTTTATGGATGTGGTGAGAGAGGACATGCAGGTGATGGGTGTGACAGAGCAAAATGACGAGGACAGGAAGATTTGGAAGATGATGATCTGCTGTGGCAACCCCTAACGGGAGCAGCCGAAAGAGGAAGAAGAAGAGATTTGTGCCTTTGGTTTGGCCGCTGTGTAAGAGAACATTACAACTTCTTAATTTAGCCTGATCTTTTCAGCTGAAGTAGAGGTTGTTAAATCCTATGGCTCATAGGATTCAAGAGCAGGGGAGATTGTCTAGTGTCTGTGATTGTGCCTGGGAAGGCTCACTCCGTTTCTGTCGTAACGTTAGGTTTATTGAAGTGCCGCTATTAGTTAGAGCCAGGCCAGGCCGTTTCTCGACCTCCTTTTGTAGTAGACACAACTCCGGATTTAACGCAGTTATTTTAATGTGCAACAGATAAAGAAGTTGGGAGAAGGAAAAATGTAGAAAAACTGGTTTTACATTCCGCAGTATTGTCTCATCACAGCACACTCTGAGGTTCATCTGCGGTATTCTGAAGAAGCACAGTGATTTATATTAATGATTTTATTTATTTGTTTTGAAACTTAACTACCATTTGGGTGATATGCTTTGTAAAAATATGTCAGAGCATAAGTAATTTGACAAGCGATAGGAGAGCATTCAGTCCATCAAGCTCATTTGTGTACCTAATAGCTAAGCTGTCCCCTCTTTTTATTTTAAACACAGTAACTTCAAACACAAGCAAATCACGACTGATCATTCTTCAAAATAAGTGTCTATTAATTAGCAGACTTTCTTCACGTTTTATTGAATTATGCTTCCATTCACAAGATATGAGGGATGTTCAAGAGTTTCCGCACTTTTTTTTTTTTTACTCCATTTATTAAGAACTAACCATCCCCTGCCGCTCCGCCAACGTAGTAGTGAAGGAGGACAAACATTAAAAATGATCGTTAGCTAAGCACTCCTGACGTCACGCTTACCCCTTCACTCAGCCCTGTCTCTGATTAGCGTGAATGTATCGCTCCGCAAGCGAACTGTGATTCTTAGCACAATGAGAGAAGTCACAAAATCAACCAGAATGTTCAAGCAAATTCCAGAAAATAACCCGATCTAAATCCGTGAAGTAGTTCTCTCATTCGCTAGCTAAACAGAGGTACAGTACAACACCCCCCCCGACCAAGGCTGGCACAAGAGTGAGGCGTGCCCCTGCCTGCTGCGTGTCTCTTGGATTCGTGCATATTAATCGGTACCACAAGATGACGGCTCTTCAACAAACGGGGATTTTTTTTTTTTCTAACCCTTTTTACTCATTTTTACAAGGGGTGCCAACAATAATGGAGGGCACTGTAACTGGTGTCGAGAAAACGAAAGGCTGCAGCTAATCCGGTAATAGCTGAGGCAGTTGTGCTTTAAAAAAAAAGCGAATGACAATGCTCTGTTTGTCACGGAAGGAGTATTGCTTTTATGACCAAACCAAATTCCTGTCTTGTCTATGAAAGCTATAAAGGTGTGGGCTTACAATGAGGGAAGGCTGCCAAATGATCATATAAATCCTGGAACTGTATTAAGAAAATGGCAGTGGAAATAGCCTGATGCTGTGTTAAGCCACTAGGTGTAGCTGCGCTTACCCAAATGACCAAAATTCTGCAGCTTTAGTTTGCTTCATGGGATTCTGGCAATAGCTTGACACGCTGAAATGATTCCACAGACAACATATCTTCATTTTTAATAGCTTTAGTAAAAATTCAAGGTAAAACAGTTCACATAAAAATAGAGAAAAAAAATGATGCAGCAAAGAAAAGAAAAGTAATTACACTGGTCAACAAGCATTTTGCTACTGGGATTCTTTCATCTGTACTTTAACACATTTCACTTGCTGACTCCAAATCTGAAAAACGTTTTTGTCCAGCACGTCCCATGTTTTAGTTATGATGTTCCAGGTCTTGGACAACAAGGGTGATTGGACAGTAAAGGCGATGCATTTCAGCATTTAAGAAACAAGTTTGGTCTCAAGAAAAGTGAAGCGAAAATTAAGGAAGGTGTTTTTGTTGGCCCTGAAATCCGTGAACTGATAGATAGATAGATAGATAGATAGATAGATAGATAGATAGATAGATAGATAGATAGATAGATAGATAGATAGATAGATGCTTGACGAGGAGTTCAAAAGGAAACTGAAGCCCACCGAATCAGCACCCTCATTCGTGCAGTTTGTCCAGAATTTTCTTGACAGTCACAGAGCAGAGAATTATGCTGAGCTTGTGGAGAACCTGCTGAAAGTATATCAGCTTACGGGAGCCCGAATGTCACTGAAGATGCATTTTTTACATTCTCATCTCGACTTTTTTTTACCAAATCTAAGCGATGTCAGAGATGAGCATGGGGAAAGATTTCATCAAGATATAAAGGTGATGGAAAACTGATAATCGGAAAAAAGAGAGACGGATGTGCAGTACAAGCACAAAAGCGAGTGCCTTCAACATTTTGGAACACGCTGACCTCACTTTTATATTGAGGTACAGTGCTGTGCAAAAGTTTTAGGCAGGTGTGAAAAAATGCTGTAAACAAAGAATGCTTTCAAAAATGGAAGTGTTAATCATTTATTTTCATCAATCAGCAAAATGCAGTGAATGAACAAGAGAGAAATCTAAATCAAATCAATATTTGGTGTTACCACCCTTTGCCTTCAAAACAGTATCAATTCTTCTAGGTACACTTGCACACAGTTTTTGAAGGAACTCGGCTGGTAGGTTGTTCCAAACATCTTGGAGAACTAACCCCAGATCTTCTGTGGATGTAGGCTTCCTCACATTCTTCTGTCTCTTCATGTAATCCCAGACACACTCGATGATGTTGAGATCAGGGCTCTGTGGGGGCCATACCATCACTTCCAGGACTTCTTGTTCTTCTTTACGCTGAAGATAGTTCTTAATGACTTTGGCTGTATGTTTGGGGTCGTTGTCCTGCTGCAGAATAAATTTGGGGCCAATCATACGCCTCCCTGATGGTATTGCATGATGGATAAGTATCTGCCTGTATTTCTCAGCATTGAGAACACCATTAATCCTGACCAAATCTCCAACTCCATTTGCAGAAATGCAGCCCCAAACGTTCAAGGAACCTCCATCATGCTTCATTGTTGTCTGCAGACACTCATTGTACCACTCTCCAGCCCTTCGACAAACAAACTGCCTTCTGCTACAGCCAAATATTTCAAATTTTGACTCATCAGTCCACCGCACATGCCGCCATTTTTCTGCACCCCAGTTCCTGTGTTTTCGTGCATAGTTGAGTTGCTTGGCCTTGTTTCCACGTCGGAGGTATGGCTTTTTGGCTGCAGCTCTTCCATGAAGACCACTTCTGGCCAGACTTCTCCGGACAGTAGATGGGTGTACCTGGGTCCCACTGGTTTTTGCCAGTTCTGAGCTGATGGCACTGCTCGACATCTTCTGATTTCGAAGGGTAATAAGCTTGATGTGTCTTTCATCTGCTGCACTAAGTTTCCTTGGCCGACCACTGCGTCTACGATCCTCAACGTTGTCCGTTTCTGTGTGCTTCTTCAAAAGAGCTTGAACAGCACATCTTGAAACCCCAGTCTGCTTTGAAATCTTTGTCTGGGAGAGACCTTGCTGATGCAGAAGAACTACCTTGTTGCTGTGCTCAATCTTGCCATGACATGAAACTGTCTTCCACAACCTCACCTTGGTAGCAGAGTTTGGCTGTTCCTCACCCAGTTTGAAGCTGTTTCTGTTTCAGTTAATGACTGTGTTTCAGCCTACGTGTGACATTGATGATCATTAGCACCTGTTTGGTAGAATTGGTTGATCAGACACCTGACTAGAATCCTACAAAATCCCTGACTTTGTGCAAGTGGACCTGTAAGAATTGATGCTGGTTTGAAGGCAAAAGGTAGTAACACCAAATATTGATTTGATTTAGATTTGTCTTTTGTTCTCTCACTTTGCATTTTGTAAATTGATAACAATAAACAATCATTATTATTTATATTTCTGAAAGCATTCTTTGTTTACAGCAATTTTTCACACCTGCCTAAAACTTTTGCACAGTACTGTAAATTGACAGAAATATACTTTAACGTGTCTCTGGTATCGTCTTGTTTGTTCTCAGAATAAACACATTAAAACAATTTTGGTGGGACAGAGTCCAAACTCCAGATATCGTGTTGCTATTATTATATTGATATTCAAACATGTCAAAACATCAATGATGTGTATTTCAACAACCTGATGTGCTAGCTTAATTCCGATTTCATATATGAAATCAGTGTAAAAAATGTAATAAAGAGATGCTCTGAAGTTCCCAGTAGCAAACAAAAAATATTCTTTTGTAGACCGGTGTAATTTAAGAAAAGTTGTGTTTGTCTTGATTCATTCTTTAGATAGATAGATAGATAGATAGATAGATAGATAGTGTGGAAGCGGTGACCCGGACACAGACAGGCAGACACGTTACAAGCCATCACCACACGTTTATTTACAATATTACTGTTTACAAGTCAATAAGTGTACCTTACTCCAATTCCCCACAGTCCCAAAGTCCAGGCTTCCTTCAGCCTCCTCTCTTCTTTTCCATACACTATACAATGGGCCTGTCTTCGCCCATCTCCTTCTCCGACCTTGTCCACCTCCTCACCTGACTCCAGCCTTGATTGTCGGGAGGCGGACCTTTAAATAGGCAGCTGATTGCCGACCACACCCAGCCACCTGTGACAATAGATAGATACTTTATTAATCCCAAGCGGAAATTCACATACTCCAGCAGCAGCACACTGATAAAGAACAATATTAAGTTAAAGAGTGATGTTAAATTAAAGAGTGATAAGTTTGCTTTAAGTTTGCTCATAGAGTTGAACAGTTTCTAAACGGTCTGAAACTGTATGCCTACCCATTTATAAACTGCAAAGTGGTCTGTCAATCCATGCTAGCAATGAGACTAATTCCAAACTGACTCAATTAACCAGGTAGGTTCTATTTCGCGTGAACCTCAGGGGGAGTAAAGGCTATACCATAATGTATTACTATCATGTCAGGTCAGAGAGGCGAGATTGTGTTGGTTTGGACATGTGCAGAGGAGAGATGCTGGGTATAATGGGAGAAGGGTGCTAAGGATAGAGCTGCCAGGCAAGAGGAGAAGAGGAACACCTAAGAGAAGGCTTATGGAAGTGGTGAGAGAGGACATGCAGGTGATGGGTATAACAGAACAAGATGATGAGAACAGAAAGGTATGGAAGAAGATGATCCTCTGTGGCGACCCCTAACGGGAGCAGCCGACAGAAGAAGAACGTCAGGGGGACATGCACTGGTTCAGCGTGTTGCCGCACCCACCACACAACAAAACAGCTTGGGATCCTGATTGGCAATCCCCCAGGCAAGACGCACTGTCCAGTCCCAAGCTTTTTCTGCTGCAGCCATGTGTTACGGGGGCATCCCCTTGGCTTGGTCCAGCCACTCGGGGTCCTCAACAGTGAGTCAGATCACCCTCAGGGAATCGTGCCACATGGCTGTAGTGCCATAACTGACTCTCCCTGACAGTGCAGGTAATGCACCCCATTCGGGAGTCCATAAGCAACACAAAGTCAAACCAGCGGCACCCAAGAATTCTCCAAAGAGAGACACAGAACCGAAGGGGTCCAGTCTTTGTCTCAGGTCATGAAATTTCATTGCTATGAAAGAAAGTTTTATTCTGTTCAAATTAAGCAAGCGCTAATAAGAGTTTAACTTGAGGCATTAACTTTCTAAGATTGACTCTTACACTAATCCAGTTAAGTATTTGTCATGAAACGAGCCAATTGGAGTAAAGATCCACCATTATTTAACTCACCGGGCACATTTACTACAAATACATGGTCCAGTTTCCTTGTGCTACACATTGGAAGACTCTTTGTGTCTATGCCCTTGTACATTTAAGATGTTCAAGATTATCGTCAACTGTACAGAATTCAATTTTTAAACATCAAATGGGAAGCCGAGATTAATGAGCCCTGTATTTTTCCATCCATTATCCAACCCGCTATATCCTAACTACAGGGTCATGGGGGTCTGATGGAGCCAGTCCCAGCCAACACAGGGCACAAGGCAGGAAACAAACCCCGGGGAGGGTGCCAGCCCACCGCACCCTGTATTTTTTGCTTTACTTTATTTTAATATTTGAATTGTGTTCACTGATTGTTACAAGCATGGCGAAATAGTGAGAGGCCTCCAAATTAAGTCCCGAAAGCAGACAAGAATCACCCAAAGTCAGTTAGTCCTCCCACAGCAACGTGCTGGCTTTAGCCTAAGCAGGCCTAAAAGTTCAAATATAATAACAGTCTAGAAAATATAACAAAAAAAAAGGGAGATAAACTGTAAAACTCTGGCTTATCACCAAAAAGGCACGGAGGAATCCTCATGAAAGGAAACATTCATTGAAAGAAGGCACAGAATATGTAAAAAGAACACAAATGTTCAAAAGTGCATCCAGAGTTAACAAGTCCCAATAGACACACAAGGCAAAAACCAAATGATTCATCTCTCAATATATAAAATCCAACGTCTGTCTGTCTGTCCACTTTTCACGAGAGACCTACTTAACGGATTTAGATCGGGTGTTTTTCTATACTTTGCTTGAACATTCCGGTTGATTTTGCAACTCCTCTCATCAAGTAGCATAGTTTGCTTGTGGTACCGATTTATTTGAGCGAATCCAAGAGAGACGCAGTGGTCCTTCCTCCTCACTCACGCACCAGCCTCAGGGCGTTCCTTACCTCCACTTAGCTAGCAAACGAGAGAAGTACTTAATGGATTTAGATCGGGCTTTTTTGTAGAATTTGCTTGAACATTCCGGTTGATTTTGCGGCTTCTCATATCGTGCTAATTATTATAGTCCGGCTGCGGCACCAATTTATTTGCGTGAATCTGAGACACTACAGGCCAAAGGGAGGGGGAGGCGGGACCTCTGAAGTAAGGAGCCGGGCGGAGCCCTCCTCACTCACGTGCCAGCCTCCGTCCGAGTCACTCTACCTCTCGCCACGTGTTACAGCGGACCTTGCCTCCACTTAGCTAGTGGTACCTGTTTGCTCAGCAGACATTATCATCTAGAGATTGTAAAAGTCTGACGTTTTTGGGAGAAAGAGATCACAGCTACATGTGGATTAGAGGGTACATGCTCACTGGCAGAGATGTCATGGCCACACGTTCTCCCCATGTGTCGGACGCTCTCCCATCACAGCTGAGCACGATCAGAATCAGTGGCGAGGTTTGACATTGGAGCGTACCTACCTTCCGCTTGGCCAGGAATACCTTGCCAACTTTTTACATTTTTGGCAAAGAGATCACAGCCTCATTCTCGCCCCTGATAGCAAAACCAAAAGTATTGAATATCAAGAGGCCCTCGGATATGAAAACTATCAATTTAAATTCTTCTCAATGCAAATTATTACATCCATCCATCCATTTTCTAACCAGCTGAATCTGAACACAGGGTCACGGGAGTCTGCTGGAGCCAATCCCAGCCAACACAGGGCGCAAAGCAGGAACCAATCCCGGGCAGGGCAAATTATTACATTTTTTGTTTATTGATTTTAAAGTTTGTCCTGTTTCACTACTATGCGGGTGGAGCCGCGGGGGACAGCTAGTAAAATGATAAAATTCAAATGAGAATTGATGCTTCCTCCTACAAACAAACTCAATGAACCACTCCTGACCTGGGAGAACCTGGCAGCAGAGACGTCCAAGTGGACCCGCCTCCTGGGGCGCCACCCACACAGGGTGTGGCATGGCCACACATTTAAAGAGCTAATACACACAAAACAACAAATGATAAGTGAAACTATCAAAAGTATGAAAAATAGTTTTGTTAATTTTCAGATATTATCAATAAACTAGTGAAAAAATAGTAGCCGGGGGTGGAGGAAATCCTGTCTGAAACATACATGGAAGAAAATTGTCAAATTACCTGACTTGCCCGCTGAGTGATGCCCCATCCATCTTTGCTGACTGTGTTTACCTGGTGACGGTTTTGCTATTGATAAATCTCGACTACTTAGCACAGACACTTTGCCAACAACAACGTTTCTGAGTAATGGGGAAGTTACAGGAGCCCCCTGGGCCAAAAATCTTAAACAATGCTCTTACTTTATTTAAGGCTCTTGCCATTGTGCTAAAAGGCAGGCTGTGTGGCCTGGTGACTAAGGAACAAGACTTTCAAAACGCGGCCCCCCCACTAGTGAGTAGCTGATTATGCAACCTTATCTGCAAGTCTTAACCTGTCCAGGTTCACAGTTTATCAAAATAGTATTGGAAAGTAATTATAGGCTATGCTTAAAGTGACCTCCCAGTTCACCGCACTTGTGTTGTCTGTCTTCAGAATTTCATAACGAGGATTCTGGTAGAACAGGCCTAATTGGGACAGAAAAACATCTCCAAGAAAGAAACAAAATTTTTGCATAACTCATCCAGCTCTCATTGCATCTTAGTTTTTGACCAAAAACTCATTATAATAACCATTCTACAAAATTTCATTGTTAATTGCAGGAAGTACAAGTTAGTGTCAAGACTTTTGACAAAATGTTTGTGACACTTCTGGGTTTGCATTTCAGCTTTGATGTTTGCTTCTCTGGTATTTTGACCCCCTGCTCCGCTCTTTTGTTCTTTCATGTTGTGCTGTTCTTGCCTAGTTACACGGCTTGTGGGCTGCTGGGTCTTACCAGAATTCGAATAGATAGCTAGAGAGATCGGAAAGACACTATATAATAGATAGATAGATAGTGGGGAAAGACATGGATAGGTGGATGGCTCTTTATTTGTACCCAGGGGGAAATTTGGCTTTTTACAGAAGCTCAATAAATAAATATACACACTAGAATGACTAAAAAAAGAAACAACTTGGCCGTTACAATCAGATTGGGGTATTATAACATCCATCCATCCATTTTCCAACCCACTGAATCCGAACACAGGGTCACGGGGGTCTGCTGGAGCCAACACAGGGCACAAGGCAGGAACCAATCCTGGGCAGGGTGCCAACCCACTGCAGGACTCACACAAACACACTAAGCACACACTAGGGCCAATTTAGAATTGCCAATCCACCCAACCTGCATGTCTTTGGACTGTGGGAGGAAACCCACGCAGACACGGGAAGAACATGCAAACTCCACGCAGGGAGGACCCGGAACCCAGGTCTCCTTACTGCGAGACAGCAGCGCTACCACTGCGCCACCGTGCCACCGCATTATAACATGATATATAATATTACGAAATGGGTGGCACCATGGCCGTTTCTGTTGCTGCTGCTGCTGTGAGTCTGGTCGCTGGCTGTGTAGATTCATCACATTCTCCCTGTGTGCCTGGGCTTTTCTGAAATGCATCACTTTTTGTCCCCATTCTAAAGATATGAATTTTAGGTTGAAGGGGATCACTGAATCGGTCAACGAGAATGCAAAATCACAGTATCTTGTAATAAGCTGGCACTTCATCCTGGCCAGCGTGCTGTCAGAGGCATTAACTCTCTACACACTGGAACTGCATTAAGTGAGCGTAGTGAATGCGCAATCTATTCAAGCATTTATGTGTGGAAGTGATAAAAATAATCATTGTTTTCAGGTACATGATGTAAATGCTGAAATATGTGAAAATATATTACAATTCAATGCAATTTATTTTTGTATAGCCCAAAATCACACAAGGAGTGCCACAATGGGCATTAACAGGCCCAGCCTGCCTTTTGACAGAAGCCTTGACTTTCTAAGAAGACAAGGAAAAACTCCCCTAGTAGGGAAAAAAATGGAAGAAACCTTGGGAAAGGCAGTTCCAGGTAGGTTGGGAGTGCAGTGGGTGTCAAAAAAAAAAAGGAGATGAATACAATACAACACACAGAACACAAGTAATCCTCAATACAGTATTGCAGTAGGAATATATTACTTATTTATATAAAAATATTACTTACATGCAATTTAAATTTACTACTGAATCCACCTTAATCTTATATATAAACGTCTACATGTGGAAGTGTGTGTGTCCGTCTGTCTGTCTGTCTGGCTTGGAAGTGTGAGGCTACAGTATGAAGCTCAAAGAAAGAGACTGTCGCCAAAGTGAAACTGCAGCCACTAATACACAAACAAGGCGAGCACATCGGCAAAACGAAACCTCAGAGGAGAGAAAAACTCGCTTAGCCGCTGATAAACACCTGAGGCGAGCACGTTGGCAGAGCAAAACCAAGGAGGAGCCGCTAATACACAACCAATGCAATTGATTGATTGAAGTGCCAGAATCCAAGGTTTCTAGGAGCCCAGGCTTTTTACAACACAGGCTTAAGGATAAATGTCTGTGTGTTCGTCCAGCTGCCATGTCTGTGTCATTCCCAAAGATGGCATAGTATTTGTAATTCCAACAGATGGCACATCACAAACATTAACACTGCTTTTCAAATCCCAAACCTAATGGCCTATAACAGAGACATACGTATTGCATGGTGCACTGCAAAGGGTAACACTAATCTACTACATTGATTGCTTAGATTTCAACCCATCTTAGATGGATAACACAACTAGTCTATATATAAATGAATAAGCCAGTTTCTGATCCTCTGGCACGTTCATCCTGTTAGGCATATTCATTGTTAACATTTGCGAAGCACCATCTATTGGAATATATTTTGAACTGTATGCCGTAATAAAATGCGTTATATTTTTCATTCCAACTGATGGAGCATCACAAGCATTTGTAGTGACAAAAGCATTGTATTTTCATTTCAACAGATGGTGCATCTCAAACAGTAACTCTACTTTTACAAATGCAATACCAAATGGCATACAACAGAGACATGCGCATTGCATGGTGCACTGCAAACTTTAACATAGAAGACTATGTTGATTACTTAGATTTTAATCCATCTTAGATAGATAACACAACTAGTCTATGTATAAATGTATTAGCCAGTTTCTGACCCTCTGGCACTTTCATCCTGTTAGGCAATATTCATTGCTAACATTTGCAATGCACCATCTGTTGAAATGTATTTTGTACTGTATGTTGTAATAAAATGCATTCTATTTTTCATTCCAGCAGGTGGTGCATCACAAGCATTTGTAGTGATAAAATGCATTGTATTTGTCATGCCAACAGATGGTACATCACAAACATTAATTCTTCTTTTACAAATGCAATACCAAATGGCATACAACAGAGACACGTGCATTGCATGGTACACTGCAAACTTTAACACGGAGGACTATGTTGATTACTTAGATTTTAATCCATCTTAGACAGATACACAACTAGTCTATATATAAATGTATTAGCCAGTTTCTGACCCTCTGGCACTTTCATCCTGTTAGGCAATATTTATTGCTAACATTTGCGATGCACCATCTGTTGAAATGTATTTTGTACTGTATGTCGTAATAAAATGCATTGTATTTTTCATTCCAGCAGGTGGTGCATCACAAGCATTTGTAGTGACAAAATGCATTGTATTTTCATTTCAACAGATGGTGCATCACAAACATTAACTCTACTTTTACGAATGCAATACCAAATGGCATACAACAGAGACATGCGCATTGCATGGTGCACTGCAAACTTTAACATGGAGGACTATGTTGATTACTTAGATTTCAACCCGTCTTCAATGCATAGCACCGATTGTTAACTTATAAACTGTTAAGTGCAAAAAAAGATATATTGTAAAAAAAAATAAAATGTGACTTACTAACCCTTTATAAGATGGACCTGTTGGAGAGTTTCTCTGGCAGAGCATATAATTTATTTTTAATTATGGTGTGTCTCTGTGTTTATTCTGTTAATGTGATAAAAGGTAAACAATGTGTGCTCAATGAATGACACAACATCTCTTGAGACAAAGTGCTTTTACACACAGGTGTGGCTCCAAAGTTAAGCACACAAGTTAAATCCCAGAATTCACAGAGATGGGGATGAAAAATATGAAAATGCTGGCTAGACAATGTTTCCTGTAATTATGAGTCGAAAGGGAGACATCCATGGCTTTAAAAGGGGCCTGATTGTTAGAAACATTCGCCAAGCTTTAGTAACGATAAAAACAGCTTTATGACCTTTCTCAAGCGAACAGTTTCTAAGGCAGTGTTTTCATGAATCTCAAAAGAGGGACATCACCTGCTAAGAGCAGCTGTGGCTGGGATCACAGACGCTTGTTTAAGGACCAAGCCTAAGCAGGTTGAGGAGCAGCACTACACCAGCCGAGTGCCAGTTTAATTTCAGGTGGTGAGCAGGAAGTGTAATGAAGAAAAATAATTTACAGTAGAACTCTATTGTGTGATTAGGCTCGGATAGTAAAGAGTGCAGAAATGTGACAACGGCAGGCGAATAATTCGTAATCATGCTCTCTAAATATGTGGAGGTCAGCCGCAAAAGACGCCTGCAGACCTGACTGTTTAATCACAGTTTTGGTTAAACCTGCAGTGGTTTCAGGATGCGTTAGCACAGTCCGATCAAGACCTGTGTCACCCTCATTCTCGTGAAAGGCAAGTTTAAAGATTTTAGAGTTTCGTGATCCTGTTCACTCACCGCCATCTACAGCATTGAATCACAGTGGATTTAACATGGCTTCTTTAGTACTCGGGTGTTGTACCGTGTTATCCATTATGAATGTAGAGAAAAGCCAAGCAAAATGACACCTTTTATTGGCTAACTAAAAAGATTACAATATGCAAGCTTTCAAGGCAACTCAGGCCCCTTCTTCAGGGAAGATGTAATTGTAATGATTAATACATCTTGCCTGAAGAAGGGGCCTGAGTTGCCTCGAAAGCTTGCATATTGTGATCTTTTTAGTTAGCCAATTAAAGGGGTCATTCTGCTTGGCTTTTCTCTACATGGCTTCTTTAAAAGACTCTTGAATGTCAAAGTAAAGACAGGTCTCTGCATATTGGCCTAAATTGAATCACAAATATAAAACACAAGAAGTCTCAATTAGCATAAGCTGCCCAAATTCAGGACGTTCATAACAAATGTAATGATTTACTTTGTGTGGCATCACATATTTGAAATAGTAAAATGTGTGCCTCAGTTTAAATTTATAGCTTATCATTTTCTTAATTATAATAGAAATGTGTCATTTTGTAGCCTCTGATAAAAGTCTAAGGACGGCTAGATTCCTAGTCAAGAATCAAAAATAACAAAGAAGTCAAAGACCACTGTTAAAGATTGAAGTATATCAAATATCAAGAATAGTTACACTCACCAGCTACTTTATTAGGTACACTGGTTGGACCCTCGTTTGCCTACAGAATTGCCGTAATTCTTCGTGGCATCGATTCAACAAGGTGCTGATGCCATTCCTTAGGGATTTTGGTCCATATTGACATGATAGCCTTACACAATTGCTGCAGATTTGTCATCTGAACATCCATGATGCGAATCTCCCATCCCACCACATCCCAAAGGTGCACTTATTGGATTGAGATCTGGTGACTTTGGAGGCCATTTCAGTCCAGTGACCTTATTGTCATGTTTGAGATGATCTGAGCTTTGTGACATGGCGCGTTACCCTGCTGGAAGGAACTATAAGAAGATGGCTGTCATAAAGGGATGGACATGGTCAGCAACAATACTTGGGTATACTGTGGCATTTAAATGATGCTCAGCAGGTGGTAAGAGGCCCAAAGCGTGTCAAGAAAATATCCCCTACACCATTACACCACCAGCAGCAGCCAGAACCGTTGATACAAGGCAGGATGGATCCCTGCTTTCATGTTGTTGACACCAAATTCTGACCCTACCATTCAAATGTTGCAGCAGAAATCGAGACTCATCAGACCAGACGTCATTTTTCTAGTCTTCTATTGTCTAATTTTTGGTGAGCCTGTGTGAATTGTTGCCTCAGTGGCCTGTTCTCAGCTGACAGGAGTTTCACCCTGTGTGGTGGTCTGCTGCTGTAGCCCACCTGCTTCATGGTTTGATGTGTTGTGTGTTCAGAGATGCTCCTCTGCACACCTCGGTTGTAACGAGTGCTTATTTGAGTTACTGTTGCTTGTCTATACAATACAATATAATACAATTTATTTTTGTATAGCCCAAAAATCACACAAGAAGTGCCGCAATGAGCTTTAACAGGCCCTGCCTCTTGACAGCCCCCCAGCATTGACTCTCTAAGAAGACAGGGAAAAACTCCCAAAAAAACCTTGTAGGGAAAAATGGGAGAAACCTTGGGAAAGGCAGTTCAAAAAGAGACTCCCTTACCAGGTAGTGGGTGTCAAAAAGAAGGGGGTCAATACAATACAACACAATACACTTGTATATCAGCTCGAACCAGTCTGGCCATTCTCCTCTGACCTCTGGCCTACAGAACTGCTGCTCAGTGGATATTTTCCCATTTTTCAGACCATTCTCTGTAAACCCTAGAGATGCTTGTGCGTAAAAGTCCCAGTAGATCAGCAGTTTGTGAAATGCTCAGAGCAGCCCATCATGCCACGTCCAAAGTCACTTCAGTCCCCTTTCTTCCCCATTCTGATGCCCGGTTTGAACTTCAGAAGGTTGTCTTGACAATGTCTACAGGCAGTAATGCATTGGCTGATTAGATACAGTATTTGCGTTAACAAGCAGTTGATCAGGTGTACCTAATAAAGTGGCCGGTGGGCGCACATATTCATGATCAGCAATGTCGAAGATCATAAAGCAACAGTCCTTATGCATATATTATCAGCCCCCATTTTTTTTTCTCTTGAAGTTTTGTAAATAGAAATAACTTTGACCTCATGCGTTACATTAAGGGGTGAACCCCTGGGGCTGGTGGTTGATGTGGCATGAACAACCTGGGAGTCCTTCTGATTATTTTTGCTGGCAAGGCAGTGTGGTGTAGTGGTTAAGGCTTTGGACTTCAAATCCTAAGGTTGTGGTTTCAAATCCCACTACTGGAACTGTGTGACCATGAGCAAGTCACATGACCTGCCTGTGCTCCAGTTGGAAAACCAAAAGAGATGGAATCAATGGTACCTCAAAAATGTTCTCTTAGACAAAGTAATAATAAAAGCACGACACAGATTGGTTTAGTAATAATAAAAATAATAATTCTTTACATTTATATAGCACTTTTCTTGCTACTCAAAGTACTTTACATAGGAAGTGGGGAGCCACTTCACCCAACACCAATGTGCAGCAGCCACCTGGATGATGCGATGGCGGCCATTTTGTGCCAGTATGCTCACCACACAGCTGCTAGGTGGTTAAGGGGTGAGAGAGAGAGATAGTTAGCCAATTAGAGAAAGGAGCTGATTAGGGGACCAGAATGACCAGGGGCATAGAGGGCCAGTTTAGCCAGGACATCAGGAAACACCCTACTCTTTATGAGGGATGCCCACAGATCTTTTATGACCACAGAATGTCAGGACCTTACTATAAGGGTGTCATTTCCTGCAGAAAAATGGCCTAAGATTGAGGGTTTTCAGGTCTAGAGGGCCATAAATAGGGGGGTGGAACACCAAAAAACTCAATGTCTTGCATAACTAGACATCAAAATGAACATTATTGTTTATTGTATTATGGGTTTCCACATTAGTGAGTCAGCAGACGACAGATGAAAAAAAACTGAAGTGATTTCTAAGCAGTAAGTAAGTCTTAGTAATACAAAATATTTGAGGGCAGCACGGTGGTGCAGTGGGTAGCACTGCTGCCTCGCAGTAAGGAGACCCGTGTTCGCTTCCCGGGTCCTCCCTGCATGGAGTTTGCATGTTCTCCCTGTGTCTGCGTGAGTTTCCTCCCACAGTCCAAAAACAGGCAGGTTAGGTGCATTGGCGATTTTAAATTGTCCCTAGTGGGTGTGTGTGTGTGTGTCTGTGCCCTGCAGTGGGCTGGCGCCCTGCCCAAGGTTTATTCCTGCCTTGCATCCTGTGCTGGCTGGGACTGGCTCCAGTAGACCCCTGTGACCTTGTGTTAGGATATAGCAAGTTGAATGATGGATGGATGGTAACCTTGGCCACCCTTTGAGTTGCAAATTCTGTGGGCATTTTTAATGTGAATGTTCGTTACCAGCCATTTGCATGGAGAAATGGTTAAAAAATAAATAAATGAATACATAAATAAAAGCCTTTAACGGTGCTCCTCAGTGCTGACTAGCAGAAACCCTGGGGTTTCCTACCTGACCGTAAAAATCTTTGAAGCAGCACATCGCCTACAGCAGGTGAATGGGATAAAAGAAAATGAGAAACATTTTAAAAATGTACAGAACAGGTGAGCCGCCGAGATCAGACGCTCCTCCTCTTTGGGTACAGGTGGATGGCTGCCTGCTAAAGTTTCCAGTACACGTTTGACGTAACCATGGCACACTTTGGCATGTACCATTTTTTTAAAAACCCGGGGTTTTGTTTTTTTTTTTCAGTCTATTGTCTTTTTTTTTTTTACTTTGTTTTTGGGCCAACATTCAAAGTTTTATGAGGCTGCCTTTTTCAGCTAGCAGCCTTTGAGCAGGCGGTCGGTCAGGTTTAATGATCAATGACAAGTAAGCGCCCTCCCCCTTTGGGTGTGAAGCTGATTACGCTACAGTGCGGCACTGTTTACATACAGTACATTAGATGACAGGTATGCTGTCTGCCAGGCATGGTGCTCCTCGTCTGTGAAAGAAGACAGGCGTCTCGATGCCAGGAGGCCCTAGAGGTGCTCTCAGCTGCCGGAGAGAGCTGCCAGACTTACATTCCATAAAAAAAGACCGGCAATGTCCTTGTTTCCAAATGTGACAGAAGAAGAGTGCTTTGAGTATTGCTGTGCAGAAAATTTGGAACGGAGTGAGCATCATGACAGAAAGAGTGAATCTGATGAAGAGCAAGTCTTCTTGGAGGAAGGTATTACAATAATGATGGGGTGACCATGTGCCTACGTAGGGAGGTACCTTTTTTGTTTTTGATTTTTTTGTGGAGAACCTCCTTGCACTTTTTCCTTTTTCTTTGACACTTGAATTTGGTGAACTTGCGTGCAAGCTGTTAAGCTGTTCATTCAGCCTCACCTGTTCTGTTTAAACACACCTGCTTAGTGATGCATTCTGTCTGTTGTGTCATCACAAGTGGGCATTGCAGTTTTCTGTTCTGCCAATTAACTTGTTTTGTTTTTACTGGAATTTTTGTTGTTGTTAGACGGAGAGTGTTTTGGGAAGAGTTGATAAGAGGTTACGTTTGACTTGCTTTTGTCTGCGGGTATGTGTGAAAGTTTAATGACAGGAGAAGGTACCAGTTGTCCTTCTTCCTACCAGTTTATGCTTTGCGCCTCTCTCCGCTGGTAGCGTACGCTGTATGTTTTTGTCTCGCAGTGTATGTACTTGTATTGTATTGCAGTAATTTGACAAGGCCCATCTGTTTGCCATCTTGACTTTATAAATGTCATGACCCAGGTTCATTACAACACCAGAGACACTTCTCATGAATAAATGGAGGAGTTCAGCCGCCTGTGCTTTTATACCCTCTTAATACTTTTCTTTGGATTGCTGCCATTAATTTGATTTCTTCTTTGTGTATTTCTTTGCTAATTCTGTGCAATTTGTGCAAAGCATTTCCAACTAGACTCAATTTTTAGAAAGATCTGAACATTTAAAAAGTAAAAAGATGTTCTACGTGAAGACTGCAAAGTGCAGCATCTTACAAACAGCAATAGTCCGTCATTGTCTTTCGGAATATTTGTAATACTGTACTGTGAGTTGGCTTTATCTTATTTTTTTTAAGTGCTATAATTTATTTTGGCCTGTTGTGAAAAAGTTAGTATATTTTATGAAAGTTTTTTTTTGGTTGATAGAACCCTTAGTTAGATTAAGCAGGCTTGAGAATAATATTGTGAATTTGATTAATTAAGTGTGGTTTGGTTAAATGCATTAATGGATGAACTGGTAAATTCTGTGTTGTGAGAAATGACTTTTGAAGTGAGTGGCATATTTGGTTTTCTAGCTGAAAACATGCATTGTGTTTGTTGTTTGATATTTAAAAACTGCTTTACCTGAGCTCTCATACATTTTAGCATTATCATATATACTCTCTCTCTCTCTCTATCTATATATATATATATATATATATATATATATATATCTCTATATCTATACATATCTATTGATATAGATATGTATAGATATAGATAGAGAGAGAGAGCTGCAAATATGCAAACCGTATCACAGACCTTCTCTTCCATATATATATATATATATATATATATATATATATATATATACACACACACACATATATATATATATATATATATATATATATATATATACACACAGTGCATCTGGAAAGTATTCCCAGCACATCACTTTTTCCACATTTTGTTATGTTACAGTCTTATTCCAAAATGGATTAAATTCATTTTTTTCCTCAGAATTCTACACACAACACCCCATAATGACAACATGAAAAAAGTTTACTTGAGGTTTTTGCAAATTTATTAAAAGTAAAACAAATGAGAAATCCCATGTACATAAGTATTCACAGCCTTTGCTCAATACTTTGTACTTTCTACTGTGTAGAATTATGAGGAAAAAAATGAATTTAATCCATTTTGGAATAAGACTGTAACATAACAAAATGTGGAAAAAGTGATGCGCTGGGAATACTTTCCGGATGCACTGTGTATGTATGTATATATATATATATATATATATATATATATATATATATATATATATATATATATATATATATATATATATATATATATGGAAGAGAAGGTCTGTGATACGGTTTACATAATTGCTGTTGGAGATCCACAAAGGGAGAAAAATTAATAGCGTATCATAAAGTAGTTTTTGTCACAAAAAACAGACATACGAGTCATAAAAGGGTTTGGGACAGCCACCCGTATATTGGTATATTGGCTGCAAAGTTGTAAAATGGTTTTGTGCACAGCAGTGCTGTTATACGTATCCAAAGCAGAACTGAGGGAATAGAGAAAAGGTGGAGGCTTTTAAAAGGGAAGACAGGAAGTGAGATCAAAGGGGTCGGGCTCATGAAGGTCTTCAGCCATAGGCTTGAGCCTGGACGTGACATCACAGGGGCCGGAGCCGGCAAGGTCTCCTTCCATAGGCTCGGTCCCGGAAGTGATGTCAAGAGGGCCAGGTGGAATCTCCCGTGAATGGTCTGCAGGAAAGGGAGAAAAAGAGTCAGTGCACTCTGCCACCTCCCGGTATGACTTGGAACTGCCTTTACTCAAGCCCTTTAGCTGCCTCCCATGCGCACGTGTGTGACATATATCTTATATATATATCTTGTATATTTATATATATCTTTTATATAAACGTCCATGAATGGAAGTGTGTGTGTCTGTCTGGCCCAGAAGTGAGAGGTGGAGTCGGGGTAATGGCTCAAGGATACACAAGAGAGGCGAGCACGTCAGCAAAATGAAACCTCTGAAGAAAGAGTCACACGTTTAACCGCTAATACAGAAGCGAGGCGAGCACATCAGCAAAACAGTATCCCTTTTACTTTTCCTCCTGCCACTAAAGCAGGAGACAGAGCTGGAGGTGGCAGAGTTAAAGATGCTACGATTTGCATTGGGTGTGACGAGGATGGACAGGATTAGAAATGAGGACATTAGAGGGTCAGCTCAAGTTGGATGGTTGGGAGACAAAGTCAGAGAGGCAAGATTGCGTTGCTTTGGACATGTGCAGAGGAGAGATGCTGGGTATATTGGGAGAAGGGTCCTAATGATAGAGCTGCCAGGGAAGAGGAAAAGAAGAAGGCCTAAGAGAAGGTTTATGGATGTGGTGAGAGAGGACATGCAGGTGATGGGTGTAATAGATGACGAGGACAGAAAGATATAGAAGAAGATGATCTGCTGTGGCAACCCCATGTTCTTTTATAGTGATGGCCAAGAGCATTTTTTAGTTTCATGTTTCCATGGAGATAAAAAAAATAAATATAGTTAAAAAGGAGTGTCCATGGGGATCCAGGCTGGACTAGTGTTGGATGGGTACTTTTTTTTTTCTTTTTTTATTACTTTATTTTACTCTGTAGCACTTTGAGTTTGTTTATATATATATTGTTTATAGTGCAGTATAAATAAAATTTATTATTATTATTATTAGTACTAAATCTTTTGACCAGTTATTGGACCTCAGTACCAAAATGGTTTCGAAGCCAATAACGGGTAACTCCAAAAATGACTCCTGCCCCCCTGGTGCGCCACTCCATTGCACCGCGCTATGCAGCGCTTCCTTCTTGATTGTGTTGGGTCCTGTGTTGTCTCAGTTGCGTTGAAGCCTGTGGTTTCATTTCATGTGGTCTTCAGAATGGATATTCTCCCCTGTTTACAATTTATGTGCCACATATGGTATTTGTGTTGAACATGATGGTGAACAGGTTGAGACATTCCCGTAAATCACCTTACACATATGAAGTATGTTGTGTGAATAAATTGTCTCTGCCATTCAAATGTTAACATAATTTTGACTCATCCTGTATAAAAACGTCAGTGAAAAAATCTCATACGTCGGGTCTTCCAGTTGTTTGCTCACAACATCCTAAACACAGATATATTTACTAAAATACGAGATGGGTTTTGAAGTCAAAAGCTCAAGTCTGGGTGATTTTTTTCTTTCCAGTTCATTCATTCATTCATTCATTTTCCAACCCGCTGAATCTGAACACAGTTGCTTTCCAGTTCACTGCTTTGATTTTTCTGGATGTATTAATTTAACGTTTTTCCAAAAGAATACACACTTTACCGTTTGTGATCCTACGACTAGATGACCTAACATGAATTACCCAACATGAATAACATGAGATTTGTTTGTGGACATTTTTGCTATTGGTGCTGTGGTTCAGAGTTGGTCTGCATAAATGAATGTTCATTAAGGAAGTTTATCTCTCTTCCCCATGAAGATATGTAAGTAGCTTATTAAAAAAATATCATTTTTTAAAGGAGTATTCTTTTATATTGAAGAGAGCGTCACTGATTTTCCCCATAATACATTGTGGTATTACAATGCCATGCAAGCAAATAAATCAGAAAAAACAAACAAATAACAGTTCATTAATGAGAGTTATTGATGTTATATTTGAGCGCACAGTCTTTTTGTGGCTGGCGGCTTTGCGATCAAGTGTATTTTATTTGGAAGAGAGGGAAGATGGATGGGCACAAATGTGCATCATCTCCTGCTCAGAAAAATTTCTTGCAGAACATTGTCAGTAGCAGAATGGAGCAGCGGCAAATCGGCATGGCAAGCTTCACTTAAAGCCGTGGAGACAATGCCTGTGTGGTGCATTTCATTAGTTTGTCTGAGCTTTATTTTACTGTATAGCACAGTTCACTGCCATTCACATCTTTTTACTTTCTCGTATACGAAATATAGGGAAAGTATTGTAATTATAATAATAATAGTAATAATAGTGTGAATTTCCCCTTGGGATTAATAAAGTATCTATCTATCTATCTATCTATCTATCTATCTATCTATCTATCTATCTATCTATCTATCTATCTATCTATCTATCTATCTATAGTGCCTTTTACATCTATTTATCTAATTGTCTATAAATCTGAGGTCGAGATTTTGATGAATCTCGAGGTTTTAGACCTTCCCGACTTTCTCGTATACGAAGTGTAGGGAAAGTATTGGAATCCTCCAAAAATTCCATTTCAAGATTTTTATGTTTTGGAATTGCGTTTGTGTGTGTGTGTGTGTGTGTGTGTGTGTGTGTGTGTGTGTGTGTGTGTGTGTGTGTATTTAAACACAATAAGTTGAGGCTTTCACTTAGGTCAACCACATTTTGCTTACAAGTATTAGGTACAAAACTTTTGGGCTATTTCCGTTAACCAGAAGTGGTACTTTACCTTTTATTCATGCAGCTGCAGAGTCTGATTTATTCAACTTTACTTTTATAATAATTGTTCAATATATTATTAATTTGATTTGATTTGTTCTTGATGGTTCTTTAATGTACATAATATAAAAATTTAATCATTATCTTGCGGTTTACTCCTCAAATATCCATCCCAATTTCTGAGCATACGAGAAAGTCGTGGGGACACCACTCCCGATTTATTTTTTGTTTATTTATCATTAAAGTAATGCTTTATGGTGAGTAACATATGAAAAAATATAATTTTGGGGTGAAGTATTGTGGAATACCATTTGTGCCAAAATGAAAAAATAACCTTCTGCCTATAGCAGGCAAAAGTAATTGACAACAAAAGGATTAACCAATAGGAACAAGTTACACTGGGTGGTCTTTGTCCTGATTGACAAGTAAAAAGAGGCATTGGGAAATAAATTAAAGAGCCATTAAGAAAAGTCAGTCCTTGTCCAACCTAACACAGGGTCACTGGAGGGGTCTGCTGGAGCCAATCCCAGCCAACACAGGGCACAAGGCAGGGACAAGCCCTGGGCAGGGTGCCAGCCCACCGCAGGGCGCACACACCTGGGCCAATTTAGAATTGCCAGTGCTCCTAACCTGCATGTCTTTGGACTGTGGGAGGAAACCCACGCAGACACGGGGAGAACATGCAAACTCCATGCAGGGAGGACCCGGGAAGCGAACCCAGGTCTCCTAACTGCGAGGCAGCAGTGCTACCACTGTGCCACCCTTAAGAAAAGTCACATTGTCAAATAAAAATGTTATTTGAAAATACAACCATTGTGAAATAAAACCTGTAATAATAATAAAATGATGACTATGTGTTTCATAATAGATACCTTTCCATAATAATTGCGGAGTGGTGGTTCTGAGGCTAGGGATCTGCACTGGCAGTCGAAAGGCTGCCAGTTTGAATCCCGTAAATGTCAATAGGGACTCTGCCCTGTAGGGCCCTTGAGCAGCAAGTAGCGCTTTGAGTAGTGAGAAAAGCGCTATATAAATGCAAAGAATTATTATTATAATTGGATGATTTTTATTGAACTACCTGCTTTTTCACAATTTATTGTCTCATTTATATTTTGCATGCAATTATTACTTATTTCTTAATTGACATTTTATTTATTTTATTTTTGGCACAAGTGGTATGTGATGACCAAGAGGATTTTTTTACTGTCATGTTTTCATGCATAACAGAGAGAAAAGAGTTTGATATTCGAGACCCCAATGTTGTTCAGTGCTGTAGACCAGCAAATGACGGAAAAAACGTCCATTGAAAAAAGAAAAAAAAAATGTCCCCTTACTTGTGTCATATAATTCACATGCCAGTTTTATGCTCAAAATGTGCAAAATGCATGCATTTTTTTCATTCCTTTATTTGCTAAAACATTGTTAAATGGTTACTTCTAGAAAAATCATCACATCATAAGCAGAAAACCCATTCTGACAATACTACGCTTTTGAACTGAAAACTGGACCCTTGACCAGTGAATGAGGGGAGGGTCGGATCTTCAGCTTACAAGCACAGTATTAATATTTGTATATTTAAAGAAAGGCTCTATATTGCACCTGACCTGACACAGACTTGACACGGGTGGCACGTATAAAAGCCAAGAAACTTTTATTTTCTCCACCTGTGGGGCACGTCTTCCCCGTGAACCCCACAGGCAATACACAGTCCCAAGTACAGCACTTAGCACCACCAAAACACTCTTCTCTCTTTTCTCTTTCCCCACCACAGCTTTGTCTTCCTTCCACCCGATTCTGGCCCCTGAGTGGTGGTTGCCGGTTCCTTTTATGGCCCACCCAGAAGTGCTCCAGGTGCTTGATCACCTGTTTCCAATTGCACTCCCGGGTGGGGCTGAAGATTAATCCAGCTGGGCTCAGGGACCCCTGCCCCGGCCACCCCAGACCCCAACAGGGCTGTGGAGAACTCCATTTCCCATGAAGCCTTGCGAGAGACTGAGGCACCGCTGCAACCCAGGGGGGCAGCCATCCAGCATCCAGGGGGGAGGTACTGCACCGTCCAGGGCTGCTCCCCCTGATTACACATCAACAGGTCCGTCACAATGTATAAATCATTCAGTGTTTATGACATGCACTATTTTTTATACAGTCAAAAAGAATATTGCTTTTAACTTAAAGGTGTGCATTTTAATGCACTTCAAGCTTAATTATTTTCCTTTTAGTTTTTAATAATTAGTTATAAAAAGTAAAATTAGTCAACAGTATCCTAATTGTCTCCGTTTTGTGTTTACTTATAAAAAATCGTAACGTTTTGATTATAAAACAAGACAACAGCAGCGCAGTTTTCTTTTAAAACCAGCTAGATGAGAAGTGACAGGGCCACGTTTTTTCTCAGAATTAGCTTCATTTCTGCACTGTACACAAGTCAGAGCTAAAACATCCGTACACTGAGGCCTGAGTAAGAAGACGCGCCAGTTGTTGCACATTTACATTTGTTCTCGTCGTCATTGGTTCTTTACAACAAGCCCTGTGGTTGCAACTAAGCAACCCTCGGAGTGGAATGCCCACCACTTAGGAACAGAAGCGCAAGGTCACCAGTCTTCCCACAGCAAGATCTCCAGTATGGCTCCCTCTTTACTTTGTGAGACAATTTTTTAAAAAGCCTGCTTAGTTATTTTTTCATTCTTTGCATTGATGTTTGTAATAACTTTGATTTTTCTTTTTTTTTAACTTGCACATATTTTTGTAATCTGTACAATAAATCAATAAGTAATTCATGCGGCAAACATGGTGACAGTTTGTTAGACTGCATGACTAACAAAATAAAAGGGAGCAGCTCAGTATAAATGGTATCATTGATTTTGAAGAAGGGAGAAGTTAATGTTTTGTTTTGTGTTGGTATATTTAAGGCAGCCCTGACTTGATTCATTCAGTACCAGTAACGGTGCACTGCTATAACGATAACGTGCAGTGAATCCACTTGACTTGACCATTCCTAGTTTTCCTCCTCTTTCTTTCTCTGTACGTTTATCATTCGTTTGCTCAGAGGTTGATTCGCTTGCTTCTTCCTGAGCAGCTCTTCTTTTCTCCACCCTAGCGGCCCGCTTCTTCTCTTCTTCCGTCGGCATCTTTTCGCGTTAAGACTGATTAAGGCAGTGTTTGTACTGCAATTACAGTATGTTTTTCTTAAAATGTTTTCAATCTGCCTCAAGAATGTTTTAAGATATGAAGAGGTAGGGAAAGTGACGGCGATGGTGGTAGGGATGAGAACGGTGCCCGTACACATGCGCCACACATGGGCCACCCTGCTGGCCGCTGCCGAGAGTTGATTCTACAATAAAATAAAATAAAAAGAGGAATAACCTTAGAGGTCAATCATCACCCCGAAAGTGGATAGTAGACGTCACGCAGTATACGTGTACCAAATTTCAGGTCAGTAGGTCAAATGGTTTGCGAGCTAACAGGTGATTTAAAATCTTGGACAGACAAACAGACAGCCCTGGTAGCGTATTATATATAAAGATTACAAGACAGAAATTGCAGGCAGTTGTGTTTTATTTAAAATGTGCTTGTAACTCTCGCCGCCTCCCAGTTATGGGCAGCGCTCTGTTAGTCAAGATGGCTTTTACTTCTCTCTGGGGGGTCTCGCAACGAGCTTCAGCCAAATCTAAAGCAGAAACTGAAGAGCTAACCTTGAGCTTTTTTGCCATTAATCCAATGACAGTTGAAGTCTGGCATTTTATTTTACCACTTCCTTTACTCATTTTTCCATTATGTTCCATAATAATGTTCATTTATAAGTTTATGAAGATCGATTTGCGGTTTTAATAAAACGTCTGCCCTTTAGCTTGATTAATATGTTTTAAATTAGTGCAGCTTTAGTGAAATGTCAGTGTCTTTCCAACCAAGGTTTAATCCAGCAAATTTGCTGCCAAAAAACGCTTTGGTGAATTTCTCCAATCCACGCTAATTGTCGCACATGCAGTGAATTTCTTGGTTGCACGTGCTAATCAACATGCAGCAAGCTGTCACTCTTTGATGCCAAGATTAGTTAATCTTTCCTCAATCCTTCTGTCAACCTCACTCAAAGTCTCAGATCATAGAGACTACAAAATCAGAAAACAAGTAAACAGCACTAAATAAATGAATATAAAATAACAAAACATATAAAAAAATTGTGCACAGTTAAATATAGTGTGGCGGATCCCCAGCCGGGATGCCTGGAAGGACCGGGAGAGGGACAATACCTCCCCTGGGCCACGAGAGGGCAGCCACTCTGGTCTGCATGGGGATCACGGGGTCAGAGCTTAGAAGCTCATCCCTGTGGGGCCCCATGGCCACCACCTGGTGGCGCCCAGAGGAGAATGGACAACTGGAAGTGCTGCCAGAAGAGATTCCAGTTACACCCGGAGTGCTTCTGGGTGCTCATGCGGCACTTCCGGCTAACACCAGGAAGTGCCGTCAGAAGGTCATCAGGAAGCACCCCAGAGCACATCCGGGGTGTTATAAAAGGGGCCGCCACACTCCATGAGACAAGCTGGAGTCGGGAGCAGTGAGACGGAGCTTGCAAGTGAGGAGTGGAGGTGGCAGAAGAAAGGACTGAGTTTCTTGGGGTTTGTGCATCGTGTTGTGTCAGTGTTTGTGGACATTGTGTCTCAGCGTCTGTCTGTAGCCAGGCTGATCTTGTACAATAGAATGACCTTTTTAAGAGCAGTTGTCCCTGGTTTTGTCGTAGATTGATAGATAGATAGATAGATCGATAAGGCACTATATGATAGATAGATAGATAGATAGATAGATAGATAGATAGATAGATAGATAGATAGATAGATAGATAGATAGATAGATAGATACTTTATTAATCCCAAGGGGAAATTCCCATACTCCAGCAGCAGCATACTGATATAAACAATATTAAATTAAAGAGTGATAACAATGCAGGTATACAGACAGACAATAACTTTTTATAATGTTACCGTTTACCCTGCCGGGTGGAATTGAAGAGTCGCATAGTGTGGCAGAGGAACGATCTCCTCAGTCTGTCAGTGGAGCAGGGCGGTGACAGCAGTCTGTCGCTGAAGCTGCTCCTCTGTCTGGAGATGATCCTGTTCAGTGGATGCAGTGGATTCTCCATGATTGACAGGAGTCTGCTCAGCGCCCGTCGCTCTTCCACTGATGTCAAACTGTCCAGCTCCGTACCTACAATAGAGCCTGCCTTCCTCACCAGTTTGTCCAGGCGTGAGGCGTCCCTCTTCTTTATGCTGCCTCCCCAGCACACCACCACGTAGAAGAGGGCGCTTGCCACAACCGTCTGATAGAACATCTGCAGCATCTTATTGCAGATGTTGAAGGACGCCAGCCTTCTAAGGAAGTATAGCCGGCTCTGTCCTCTCTTGCGCAGAGCATCAGTATTGGCAGTCCAGTCCAGTTTATCATCCAGCTGCACTCCCAGGTATTTATAGGTCTGCACCCTCTGCACACAGTCACCTCTGATGATCACGGGGTCCACGAGGGGCCTGGGCCTCCTAAAAATCAAATAAAGTCATGCCTGCTTAGTTATTTTTTCATTCTTTGTATTGCTGTTTGTAATAACTTGATTGTTTTTTTTTTGTTTACTTGCACATATTTTTGTAATCTTCACAATAAATCAATAAATTCATATGGCAAACATGGTGACAGTTTGTTGGACCACATGATTAAATAAAAGGGAGCAGCTCAGTATAAATGGCGTCATTGATTTTGAAGAAGGGAGATGTTAATGTTTTGTGTTTGCGTTTGCATTTTTTTTTCATCATCATATTTGCAAATTCTTTTTCGCAGCTCTTTCTCAATTCATTCAGTATCAAAAGACAGAAATTGCAGCCAGTTGTGTTTTGTTTGACATGTGCTTGTAACTCTCGCCCGCCTCCCAGTTATGGGCAGTGCTCTGTTAGTCAGGATGGCTTTTACTGCTCTGTGGTGAAGGCGAGGATAGCCTGACGCTGATTAAACACTCTCTGTTGACTAAGAAGTGACACCTGATGGGCGTTGAAAGAGGGATGTTGCAAGCGTACTCTTGATACGATCAAGAATCTGACTCCACAAATACACGGGTGTGGCACGTAAATTAACCTGCTTCAATGGAGCCTATCTTTTCACCTTTGTCATTTGCAAATTCCTTCTGGGGGACTCGCAGCGAGCTTCAGCCAGATCTAAAGCAGGAACAGAAGAGCTAACCTTGAGCTTTTTTGCCATTAATCCAATGCCAGTTGAAGTCTGGCATTTTATTTCACCACTTCCTTTACTTGTTTTTCCATTATGTTCCATAATAATGTACTTTTATTTTATTAAGGTCGACTTGCGATTTTAATAAAATGTTGTGGTAGAAATTTAACATCTTATTAAAGAAAGAAACATCCCCTAACAGGACAAATCAGTTATCAGGCAGGAGAAAAGCGGTTCATTTTGTCTTTTAATTACTCCTCGGCAAAATGCCTTGAAGGGAACATTCATCAAAAGCCGTCTGTTACAGCCTGGTCAGAATGGTCAGAAAAAAAAAGAATAGAGGTTCACGTTATAATCTACTGAATTTACATAAAGTGCTAAACAATGCATACATTTTAGTGAATTTCCCCTTGGGATTAATAAAGTATCTATCTATCTATCTATCTATCTATCTATCTATCTATCTATCTATCTATCTATCTATCTATCTATCTATCTATCTATCTATCTATCTATCTATCTATCTATCTGTCTGTCTGTCTGTCTGTCTGTCTGTCTGTCTGTCTGTCTGTCTGTCTGTCTGTCTGTCTGTCTGTCTGTCTGTCTGTCTGTCTGTCTGTCTGTCACTATTATTATGTATCATTGCAGTTGTCAAAAGTCACACAGAAAACCAAAGTACAAAATTAAGAGTTAGTTGACTTTACTGTAAAGTAATAAAGGAATAATTTGAGTTTCCAGACAGTAAAGCATGTCAGATGTCAGTTTTGATTGATACAGATAAAGGAAGCATGTTAAAATAATAAAACCTGCAGGATTTTTGCTAGATTAGAATGAGGAAAGTGTCTCCAAGTGTAAATATTGAAGTTTTTTTTATAAACACAGCCAGGTGCTTTACAGATCAAATCGAGGACAGTGACAAAGAACACAAGATAATAAGATGCATTCTATAAATACAATGGGGAAAAAATGCTTTACTACAGTTTGCTGAGTCTGTGCTCTGAGTTTGTTTAGTACTCAGTAGTCCGTGCGACCTCAGATCCAAGCGTATCTTTTCTTGCTGTGATTTTTTTACTCTGGAGTGATGGTGCTGTGCTTTCTTCAGTCTCTCCATTGTGATAGATAGGCAGGGCACTGTTTGAGCCATCTACAAACCCAGATAATGCCTAGGAGGCCAAAAAAATGTGTGTTTTATTGTAGAAATTGAATACGTACGGAAGAGATAAATGCAAGGATTGACACAGAATACAAAACAAAGGTATACGTAAACCAGCTGGCCTGTCTAAACCTCAGCTGCACCCTTGTCTAAAGGTGGCACTGCCTCATGCTCTTTCCCACGTGTCACACCAAGCACTCTTTTTATGTTTGAAGTTGAGCTTCTGGCCTCCTATTCCTCCATTTTTCTCCAACTGCCCTCTGGTGGCTGCCAAGAAGGTGCTTGTTAAGGCCCAGCCAGAGACCACTTCTGGGTCAATCCCTAGTGGTGATCCTCCTAGAAACACACTAACAGCCTCAAGTGCCCTTGCAGTCCTAATGCCCAACCCACATTTAAAGCTCTGAGCCCTCGGGTAGCCCGGCCTCCATAATGCATAACAATAGCTGCTGTATGTATACATTAACATGCCTCCTGACTAACAGCTACTGGGCTGGGTGTCTTCCCACGGCATACTGGAAGTCCAGTAGAGTCTCTCTATCTCTCTATCTGTGTGACTCAGGAGCATTTTATTTTAGGGCACTCATCACTCACATTAGAGCTAATGAACCCTGGCAGTACTCCAGCTCACTAGCTACCTGGCACGTCTACATCTGCTGTACTTGAGTTACCTTCCCTATACTTGCCAAGCCCATGTATTTATTTTGGTTTGGTTTCCTTCTAAATTTTTTGGTCTGGTTTATTATGCAGCTTTTTGAATTTCTTTTTTCCTATAAAGTTTTGACTTGTGCTGAATTTCATTCTGCATTTCCTAATGCATTTGTAACAAGTTGTCTATCTATCTATCTATCTATCTATCTATCTATCTATCTATCTATCTATCTATCTATCTATCTATCTATCTATCTATCTATCTATCATATAGTGCCTTTCATATCTATCTGTCTATCAATCATATAGTGCCTTTCATATCTATCTATCTGTCAATCATATAGTGCCTTTCATATCTATGTATCTATTATATAGTGCCTGTATCTATCTATCTATCTTTTTGTGCCTTTTGTTTCTATGTATCATTCTATTATATAGCACCTTTCATTTATATGTATCATTTAGTTATCTCTTTATCCATTATATGGAGGTCTGTCTGTTTGTCTATTCAAAAATAACCAAAATATTATATAAATGAAACATACTTAACCCAGGACAATAAACCTGGCAGAGCTATACCAGATATATTTTCAACAGGGCTTTCAAGCACCGTCCAGGCCATTTCCTAAATTATACAGGGCTTCAGTTTTCATGTACAGTACTTGTGAGACATCCACCAGCATGGTAGCACAGTGAGTATCATGGCCACCTCACAGATCCAGCATTCCGAGTTCGAAACCTGCACCTGCACGTTGTTCCTGTGTCTACGTGGGTTTTCATGTATTCATACAGTAAATCAACTGCTTGTAGAAAAAGCAATACAACCCACAAAATTGTTTAGTGATTAGTGCAAACTATGTAACATTTACATCCTCCTTAAGGATGAAATCATCTTTTCAGCTTGATAGTCTTAAGCCTTGATGCTGCTTACCCAGAAATGACTTGTACCTTTTTATTTTTAAATCCTGTCATAGGACACACATTTTTAGTGTCTTGTGTAGACTGACAACTGACGATATACAGTGGTGTGAAAAACTATTTGCCCCCTTCCTGATTTCTTATTCTTTTGCATGTTTGTCACACAAAATGTTTCTGATCATCAAACACATTTAACCATTAGTCAAATATAACACAAGTAAACACAAAATGCAGTTTTTAAATGATGGTGTTTATTATTTAGGGAGAAAAAAAATCCAAACCTACATGGCCCTGTGTGAAAAAGTAATTGCCCCCTTGTTAAAAAATAACCTAACTGTGGTGTATCACACCTGAGTTCAATTTCCGTAGCCACCCCCAGGCCTGATTACTGCCACACCTGTTTCAATCAAGAAATCACTTAAATAGGAGCTGCCTGACACAGAGAAGTAGACCAAAAGCACCTCAAAAGCTAGACATCATGCCAAGATCCAAAGAAATTCAGGAACAAATGAGAACAGAAGTAATTGAGATCTATCAGTCTGGTAAAGGTTATAAAGCCATTTCTAAAGCTTTGGGACTCCAGCGAACCACAGTGAGAGCCATTATCCACAAATGGCAAAAACATGGAACAGTGGTGAACCTTCCCAGGAGTGGCCGGCCGACCAAAATTACCCCAAGAGCGCAGAGACGACTCATCCGAGAGGTCACAAAAGACCCCAGGACAACGTCTAAAGAACTGCAGGCCTCACTTGCCTCAATTAAGGTCAGTGTTCACGACTCCACCATAAGAAAGAGACTGGGCAAAAACGGCCTGCATGGCAGATTTCCAAGACGCAAACCACTGTTAAGCAAAAAGAACATTAGGGCTCGTCTCAATTTTGCTAAGAAACATCTCAATGATTGCCAAGACTTTTGGGAAAATACCTTGTGGACTGATGAGACAAAAGTTGAACTTTTTGGAAGGCAAATGTCCCGTTACATCTGGCGTAAAAGGAACACAGCATTTCAGAAAAAGAACATCATACCAACAGTAAAATATGGTGGTGGTAGTGTGATGGTCTGGGGTTGTTTTGCTGCTTCAGGACCTGGAAGGCTTGCTGTGATAGATGGAACCATGAATTCTACTGTCTACCAAAAAATCCTGAAGGAGAATGTCCGGCCATCTGTTCGTCAACTCAAGCTGAAGCGATCTTGGGTGCTGCAACAGGACAATGACCCAAAACACACCAGCAAATCCACCTCTGAATGGCTGAAGAAAAACAAAATGAAGACTTTGTAGTGGCCTAGTCAAAGTCCTGACCTGAATCCAATTGAGATGCTATGGCATGACCTTAAAAAGGCGGTTCATGCTAGAAAACCCTCAAATAAAGCTGAATTACAACAATTTTGCAAAGATGAGTGGGCCAAAATTCCTCCAGAGCGCTGTAAAAGACTCATTGCAAGTTATCGCAAACGCTTGATTGCAGTTATTGCTGCTAAGGGTGGCCCAGCCAGTTATTAGGTTCAGGGGGCAATTACTTTTTCACACAGGGCCATGTAGGTTTGGATTTTTTTTCTCCCTAAATAATAAAAACCATCATTTAAAAACTGCATTTTGTGTTTACTTGTGTTATGTTTGACTAATGGTTAAATGTGTTTGATGATCAGAAACATTTTGTGTGACAAACATGCAAAAGAATAAGAAATCAGGAAGGGGGCAAATAGTTTTTCACACCACTGTAGCATGTGATGTCCCACAGTCACGGAGAAGTGTGAGATTAGCACAAAAACTCTCTACATCCCTTTTACTTTTCCACAGTGATATGACATTAGTTGGTGAATTTTCTTTGGTGAAGTAATAAAACTTCAGTGGTGTCTGTTTATGCCCCTTTTTTAACTGTGGCCTTGTTGCTGTGGGCTCTGCATGGGTTGTTAAATGTTTTCCATTATTGGTTCATTGATGTTTAGAGGGATGCAACCCTGTCTGCAAAAGCGCACATTGCATTTATTTGTCTTGGTGATATTTAATGGAAGTTCTTTTCTCATTTCTCACTCTTGTACATGGCCTAGTCATTGATCAAAAAAATCTGATGATGTGCTTGTTACGTGATCTGGTTGTACAGTCATACTGTCTGTGAAATGTGAATACTGTCTGTAAAGCTGCCTTGTTTTGTTGCCCATCTTTAACGCATATGATGGTCGATTTGAGTGCTTTCAATATGCCTTTGCTAATGAAGTCCTATAGGCCTTGCTGTCTAAGCCCCCTAGAGTAAGATATTAGGAAAATCAGTAGTAAAGGAGGAGCTGTGGCCAGTAAATGGCATTTCTTCATCTGCCAAGGTAGGTGTTGAAGGATGACAGATGGCATTTTGTGCTGAACTACGAATCTGTTGGGTAAACTCAAATGACTGAAGGGAGATTAAAGTAATGACATTTATATGAGCCATTAAGGAGCCACTGCAAGCACTTGATAGTCACTGGGCAGTGGTTGTTAAGTCCTGTTATCTTGGCTAGAGTTGTTAAAGCACATGGGAAGAACGTGCGGCTGAAAATATCCGTAAATAGAAGTATTATTATTATTCTGTGCACAACTTGGTTAAATTTGCTGTATACATTATGTTTACTATTTATAGCACATATCCCATGATTCACACCTTGAAATACTGTATATCTCTCTATTATAATAAAAAAAATCCTGGGACGAGAGGAGACTTTTTAGCCTGGGATGAGACGTGACTTTTTCAGAGAAGATACTTTCACGTCCCGCGAGACGACACTTTGTGCCAAGAGATTTAACCAGGCCCGGGACTGGAAATAAAAGACAAAGAGTAGATGACAAAGTAGAACGTCGTAAAGAATTCAAAAACGTTACACATGCAGAGCAGGTTAGATGTAATGGAAGTACAAAAATTCAAAAGTCTCAAAGAAATGATAGTAAAGATCGATAGTAAAGATTTAAAGGAAAAACCTGAGACGAGACATCCATCCATCCATTATCCAACCCGCTATATCCTAACTACAGGGTCACGGGGGTCTGCTGGAGCCAAACCCAGCCAACACAGGGCACAAGGCAGGAAACAAGCAAACCCCAGGCAGGTGCCAGCCCACCGCAGGGCACACACACACACCAAGCACACACTAGGGACAATTTAGGATCGCCAATGCACCTAACCTGCATGTCTTTGGACTGTGGAAGGAAACCCACGCAGACACGGGGAGAACATGCAAACTCCACGCAGGGAGAACCCGGGAACTGCGAGGCAGCAGTGCTACCCACTGTGCCACCGTGCCGACGAGACATTCTCAAGATAATTTAAAGACCCGCAAGAGATAATGAGAGAGTGCCCAATGAAGATGCCTATCCGTGAGAATTAAAAGTTTTGTTGTTTGGTGAAAGTAAACTCCACATACATGAGCAGCAGAGACGAGAAGTGGCTGGCGCATAGCACATGCGAGGGGTTTGGCGAGCGAAGGGAGCAGGGGGAAAAGCCCCCTAGTACAGTATTAAAAAATATAAAATATATTAGCTTGCATACCCTTTCTTTATCTTTGTTTTCCCTTGTCTGACTTATCTTAAAGTCTTCTTGGGCCCTGAAACTGTCTGGAATCCCATTCAGAGTTGGTTCCTGCCTTGTGCGCAATGACGCTGGGATAGGCCTCAGCCCTCCATGATCCTGAATTGGATTACACGGGTGTGATAGTTCACACCTTATTTTCATAATGTGTATTATTTTCTTGAGGTGAGGTGCTGGCCACTGTCTATATAAATGTAATGAATTATTATTATTATTGGTGTTTGATTTGTAACGTGGCTATATTCAGAGCAGATTTAATAATATTACATTTTATTTATATAGCACCTTTCCCATGCTCAAGGCACTTAGAACTATGCGCACAATAAAAGAAATGAAACAAGTGTAAGAAAGTGTAGAATTAAGGTGAATTTTGCAAAAAGTGTTGTTAACAGGGAGGAGCGGCAACAACAAGCGTGCACCAGCGTCCCCTCTCCTGCTGCTAGAATTTAGAATTTTGCGTCCTGTTTGTGAGAGCTGTATTGCTGCCAATCCAAATAAAGCAGTTTGCATTAAACACTTCTTGTATTTCATCTGCACAATGCATATTATTATTATTTTTTTTATTCGTTTTTGACAGGTCACTTACATTGGAATGCAGCACTTCAGTTAGGGGAAGCAGTATAAAAGTATTATTTACAGCAAAATAAAGCAAGCAGCCCATTATCTCGGTATGCAGCTGGTTAGGTACAGTTTGTAGGCCCTGGGTTTAGCTAGAAATGGGTATGTACTGTAAACCAGATAAATCCTTGACTTGTGTAAAGTGATTACAATGTCAGATAAGGTAGATAAGCTGCTAAGGTGACATTTCTCTAGAATTCTCCTAGGAGAACCTTTGTCTTTATTCCAAGTAAGTGCCTAACCCAGATAACAATCTGCTGAGTGTTAAATTGTACTCCCTTATCTTTCAGTTTCAGACTTTATTCTGATATTTGTATGAGCTTACTTTCTTTGCCCTGTTCTTATTGCTTAATTCAGTAATGCACATAAAGTGTTAGTGTTTGCAGTCATTGTTGTTGCATTATTATTATTATTATTATTATAGTATTAGGGTGTTGTTCCCTGTTAGCCATTATGGATGTGGTGAGAAGTTAAGCAAAATGACACCTTTGATTGGCTAACTAGAAAGATTACAACATGCAAGCTTTCGCGGCAACTCAAGCCCCTTCTTCTGTTAAGATGTATTATTATTATTATAATTATTATTTGTAGTTGTGGTATTTAACTGACTCCTGTTTACTGATCATTTTTTACGTTCTCGCATACAAAGTATAGGGAACGTATTATTATCATCCAAAAATTCGACCTCGCAATTTTAATGAATCTCGACGTTTTAGACCTCCCTAAGTCCGATTTGACTTTCTCGTAGGGAAAGTGTTGGAATCGTCCAAAAATTCGATTTCGAGATTTTGATGAATCTCAATGTTTTTAGACCCCCGAAAAACAGTCCAAAAATACAATTTTTGGAATTATGTCTGTGTGTCTGTCTGCATGTGTGTGTCTATATGTAAACACGATAAGTACGCTTTCACTTAGGTCAACCAAATTTTGCGTACAAGTATTCGGTACAAAACGTAGATTTCGATCGACTTTGGGCTATTTCCACTAACTGGTAGTGGTACTTTTTTTTTATTCATGCGGCTGCAGAGTCCGATTTATTCAGCTTTACGTTTATTATAGTTGTTCAATATTAATTTGATTTGATTTGTTGTTGATGGTTCTTTAAGTCATTTTGGGTTGATTTTTTTTTTCCCTTTTCTCCCAGGGTTGATTATTTTTCCACAAAAATCCATTTTCCAAAAAGCACAGAATGCAATAGTTTCTCACATAAATCAACATAAAACATCTGTTGCTGCATGCAGTGCCCTGTCGCCGTGTGTTAGAGGTCTCTGGCTGCTGCGGGGCAACAGTGGAGGATCAGCTGATGCTGGTACCTCACTTTTGTTTTAGATCTCGATCTCTGGATCACTTGCACCAAAATTGGAGTCCGACAAGTCAGAGTCTAATCCAAAATAATAGAATATAATGTTCGTCCAGTGAGTATTTTGCTTTGTGCGTTTTTTTCGCTGTCTCATCTGATGTCGATGCCATTCCAGTAATTGTTTACTCTATAGTACTCGGGCACGGGCAGAGTGGTGGCTCTGAGGCTAGGGATCTGCACTGGCATTCAGAAGGTTGCCAGTTTAAATCCCACAAACGCCAGAAGTGACACTACTCCATTGGGCCCTTGCAATTGCTCTGTCCTGGGTGTGACGTTACCCTGCGTCCAGCCCTGCAAATAGGCCCTCCAACCTGCTGGGAAAAAACCTAGGGGTTGGTGGCAGAATTGGCACTCCAGCCACCATAAAAACAAAACCTCACACTGTTCCATCTGAACAAGTGTGGTGCTGAGGTGTCATCCGTTGCAAGGCTGCACTATTAATCTGGGAAAGGTTGAGGGCTCTGCATCGGTCTGTTGTGGTGAAAAAGCCATAAGGCAAAGCTCTCAATATACCAGTTGATCTATGTTCCTACCCTCACCTATGGTCATGAGCTGTGGGCAGTGACTGAAAGAACGAGATTGCGAATACAAGCGGCTGAAATGACTTTCCTCCGCTGGGCGTCTGGGCTTTCCTTTAAAGATAAGGTGAGAAGCTCAGTCATCCGGGAGGGGCTCAGAGTAGAGCCGCTGCTCCTCCGCATCGAGAGGAGTCAGATGAGGTGGCTCGGGCATCTGATCAGGATGCCTCCTGGACGCCTCCCTGGTAAGGTGTTCCGGGCACGTCTAACTGGGAGGAGGCCCCGGGGAAGACTCAGGACACGCTGGAGGGACTATGTCTCCCGGCTGGCCTGGGAACGCCTCGGGATTCTCCCGGAAGAGCTAGAAGAAGTGGCTGAGGAGAGGGAAGTCTGGGCATCTCTGCTCAAGCTGCTGCCCCCGCGACCCGACCTCGGATAAGCAGAAGAGGATGGATGGATGGATGGATGGATGGATGGATGGATGGATGGATGGATTAGGTAAGAGCCCCAGCCATCCTCCACAATAGATACATTCGAGAGAACCAAAATATCAGAATACTTAAATGTATTGCAAGCAACAGTTTCGGGGAGCGTAAATTCACTTGGGCTTAAACCTCACAAGTCCAGTGCACATGAGAAGTAAAAAAAACACAGAGAGTGCAATAGAGGGGCACAGACAAAGTGATCCGTTTATTCTCTGGAATCAGCAGCATGGAGATGGAAAACATTTTATGAATGTCAGTCTGTGCACGGAATCCCAAAGTAATGGCATCTGGGGATCTCCCTGTGGTGGATGCCGCAACTCATCAGCTGGCAGAAGGGGGCTATGTCCACAAGTCAGTAAGGCAAGAGCTGCAATGCCAACAACCTTATCAGGCAACCATTTAGATGCTGGATTTGTGGGTGTCTAGAAAGGCGATGGAGGACTGGTGCGGCACACTAACAGCAGGGGTAGGGTAGGGGAGAGTGTGGAAGACAAAGATCATCCATCCATTTTCCAACCCGCTAAATCCGAACACAGGGTCACGGGGGTCTGCTGGAGCCAATCCCAGCCAACACAGGGCACAAGGCAGGAACCAATCCCGGGCACGGTGCCAACCCACTGCAGAAGACAAAGATCTGCACACTGAATGTGAGCGGAGGACTGGCATCCACTGTCAGACTTTTGAGCCTGTGCTGCAAGGGACCAAGCACTACACACTCGGCTGGCTGTCCTATTCAACGTCTGCTGCCACAGCCCTGTGATGTCATGCTGGCCTTGCAAAGCCTCATGGGATACTCTGGGAAATTAAGTTTGCCTAAGACAGAAGCATTGTAACATTTCAGGGAAAAAGGCCACCGGCAAACCCATTTCTCTGTAAGAAGTGATTTGGCAAAATTTGACGATCAACAGTATTTGCTGTCATTAGGATGATAAACCTCAGTGAGATTAACGTTCAAATATCTGCTACTGAAATATGTCATAGTTCTCAATATGCAATCAGACATTATTTCACAGTCCCCACCACCGTGCACTATTGACCACCCTGCAGGATGGGCTCCATTGACTTCTGTTGGTTTCCACTTTCTGAATTGGCACAAGCCAGAATTTTGTGCCAACAGCCACAAGGCACAAACTAAAACTGGGATGTCCCAGGGTGGGCTCACCCACACGTTTTCTCTATTTATTATTAAGGCTGCTAAACGGTTACTTTCAAGAACCGAAGGCTTATTCATATTAAACAACCGCTCAATAAACCCAATCTCAAATGCCACCTTATTGTAAAATAATAAGGTGCCCTTAAATTACCAGGCAGTGTGTAGCCTGCTCTTTTTGACATTGAGATACAATACAATATAATGAAATTTATTTTTGTGTATCCCAAAATCGCACAAGAAGTGCCGCAATGGGCATTAACAGGCCCTGCCTCTTGACAGCCCCCCAGCATCGACTCTCTAAGAAGACAAGGAAAAACTCCCAAAAAAACGGGAGAAACCTCCGGAAAGGCAGTTCAGAGAGAGACCCCTTTCCAGGTAGGTTGGGCGTGCAGTGGGTGTCAAAAAAAAGGGGAAGGTAAATACAACACAATACACAGCACGGGACACGAGTAATCCTCAATATAATATAATAGTACAATAGAAATATTACAAGTACAGAGCAGAATTCAGCAGTAGATATCACATCATGGGATTTGGAGACCTTGGCCAGCAAGCAGCTTCCCCCTATTGGCCATTCCACAGCTAAGACAGCGCTGGGCCAGCCAATCCAATGAAAGGACCCCTCTACACGACGATTCCTGTGATCCTCCATCAGAGATGACTTTACCTGAGGTAGTCAAAACAACTTGGCAGGTGGGCAGTGGCAGCAAGTGCCATATTTGAATACTGAGAAGAGAAACAGAATAGGTGAGGGTTAGTAACAGATTATAACTGTCATATCACTTATGTTTTAGTGCTAATGACCAACAACAGAGATTCAGTCTATACATTTAATCAGCAGCTCTAGTCAGGGTGTGCTAAACTGAAGTAGTGAGTCCTCAGCCAGGATTTGAAAGCTGAGACTGAAGGGGCAGACCAGTCCATCCATCCATATTACTTCCAGTAATTCTTTCTCAGTGTTATCTCTTTGTTTCACCTCCGTCTGTGTTGCTGTTCTGCCATGTTTGGAGCAGGCAGGGCCAGGCTGGTCCAACCTTGACTTGATGGTGAAGGAGAGTCTTAAGGAGAAATTAATTTGTTTCAGATTTGCGTGTAATAATAAATATTGCTAGTCCAAAAGTCATGCTGACAGTAAACATTGAATTTCTTTCATAATCTGTGTAAAGTTTTTGAAATGTAGACAAGGCTTTATTGACGACTCTCAGTTATTAATATCCTGTTATTAAGCCCTAAACATGATAAAGATAAAACCACAAGTAGTAAGCTGAAGGATATGAGTCTGTTAATTACTTTTTATGACACATGTACCACTTGACCACATGGACTGCTTGATTTTTTATTTATTTATTTATTTTTTTGTTTTGTGGGCTGCAATACATTTTTAAAATAACCTTAAATATCCATCCATTTCGAGATTTAGATGACAGTTCATCTCTGGCCATACTCGCTTCCAAATTCAAATTAATTTATTCTCAGGCTGTTGAGTGTTATACCTCAGATGTGCCTATCTTTAGGATGTCTGTCGGGGAGGAAACTCATTAGAAGGTGCAAACTGCACACTGTCACCTGGCTAAGAATGTGTCACCACGCGTGTGCTGATATGGCCTTGAGATGCACTGACCTACTAAGGTGAGAAATAAATGTTGAACCGATGACTTGGTGGTGTCAGTTTGAACCGCATTACAGCAGACACCACTCGTTGAGGTGCCGTCAGTATTAAATTCAGACGCTTCTTACATAAAATATTGTGTGTATTTACACCTATGACATGCTTTGGCAACGTAGTTGAACATCACCAAGGCACATTGTGTTGCTTTTGATTGTTCTGACTTCAATTTAAAATTTCAATGTTTAATTACGTAAAGATTTCAGTTACAACCACTTAATATTATTAACTAGCAGTCCCCCGTGGCTCCACCCACGTAGTAGTTAAAGAGGACAGTGACGATGGCCCCGCCCGGCTCCCCACTCCTGACGTCACCCTTCCTCCTCCCCTCAGCCCGCAGCCTCTATCTCGGATAGCATGAATATATCACTCCTGCAAGTGAACTATGATTCTTAGCGCAATGTTCAAGCATATTATAGAAAAAAAACCTGATCTTATTCCATTAAGTAGTGCTCTCGTTCGCTAGCTAAGCAGAGGTAAGGTACACACCCTGAGACTGGCACGTGAGTGAACTAAATCGGTAGCTCAAGCGAACTATGATACATAGTGCAATGAGAGATGTCGCAAAATCATCCGGAATGTTCAAGCAAATTCTAGAAAAAAATCAGATCTAAATCTGTTAAGTAGTTCTCTCATTCGCTAGCTAAGCGGAGGTAAGATACGCTCTGAGGCTGGCATATGAGTGAGGAGAGCCTCGGCCCGCTGCGTGTCTCCTGGATTTGCACGAATACATCGGTACCGCAAGCGAACTATGATACTTAGCATCATGAGTGAAGTTGCAAAATCAACTGGAATGTTCAAGCAAATTATAGGAAAAAACCCGATCTAAATCCGTTAAGTAGTCCTCTCGTGAAAAGCAGACAGACAGACAAAGAGACGTTGGACTTTACATATATATATACAGTATATATATATATATATATATATATATATATATATATATGTGGTACCCAGCCGGGACACCCAAGAGGACTGGAGGAGGGCTCCAGACCACGAGGGGGCGGCCGCCCTGGTGGCTTTGGGGACCACAGGTACAGAGCTTTGAAGCTCAACCCTGTAGGGGCCCGTGGTCACCGCCAGGGGGCGCCCCGATGCCTTTGGAGCCCTGGCCCTCAGCATTTCCGCCACACCAGGGAAGAAGACCAGGGACACCCAGAGTGCTTCCGGGTACGCAGCCGGCACTTCCGCCACACTGGGGAGTGTCCGGCAGAAGATTGTTGGGAGGCACCTGGAGCACATCTGAGTGATTATAAAAGGGGCCACCTCCCTTCGTTCAGTGGCTGGAGTCGGGAGAGGAGCAGGACAGAGCTCGGAGGAGAGGAGTGGAGGCGGACCTGAAGAGAGGCCTGGACTTTGGGGGAGTTTTGGGGTTGTGTGTGCACTTATTATTGTAAATACTAGTTATAAAATAAACGTGTGGTGGTGCTTAAAACATGTCTGCCTGTCTGTGTCCGGGGCTCATTCCACAATATATATATATATATATATATATATATATATATATCACATCTGCACTCCATGAGAACTCCTATGACTTTGGTCAGTTCAGAATATCTGTTTTCTGAATAAAAGCAACACAGGTCGCTTCTGTTGACATACAGCTTGCAGAACTTCCCTTTTTATGATCCTTTGTTCTTTAAAAATCAATTCTCCCAGGCTGCATGCTACACCAATTGTATTCCGGCAACATCAAAGTTTGCTTACCTTAATGCCTGCTTTCTTTGACCTTGGCATCGTAAGCCATTAACTGAGCACATACACCACTGATTCCAAAGTACAGCACAGCCCAAAAACTGGAGTTGGCTGTAATTTGAACAAAGCCACGTTTTGCCATAATTAAAGGTGTTCGATGTTTGTATGAACTTTTTCTGAGTACAAATGATTTTAAAATGGTACATTGTTAGTTAAAAAATAAAACTGTCTTAGTTAGTGTGTGATGGTGTGTACTGTATGTTTAGTAACAACCCATGAAATCGTTTGTTTTTACATGAAATTTATGAAGTGATGTATGATGGCATGAAGTTGTGAATTAGCCACCCGTTTTCAAAAAGGCCAGTCATGAGATTTCTGAGAATTGTCTCATTTAGCAGTTTAGCCTTTTCATCTTTTTTTGGTTAACCTACAAATCAATGATAATGGCTTCTTTGATGTCAACTGCTCTTCTTCCTCTTCTTCTTTCGGCTGCTCCCGTTACAGGTTGCCGCAGCAGATCATCTTATTCCATCTCTTCCTGTCCTCTACATGTTGCTCTGTCACACCCATCACCTGCATGTCCTCTTTCACCACATCCATAAGCCTCCTTTCTTAGGCCTTCCTGTTCTCCCCTTGCCTAGCAGCTCCATCCTTAGCATCCTTCTCTCATTATACCCAGCATCTCTCCTCTACACAGCTCCAAACCAATGCACTCTCACCTCTCTGACTTTGTCTCCCAACCGTTCAACTTGAGTCGACCCTCTAATGTCCTCATTTCTAATCCTGTGCATCCTCGTCACACCCAATGTAAATCTTAGCATCTTTAACTCTGCCACCTCCAGCTCTGTCTCCTGCTTTCTGGTCAGTGCCACCATCTCCAGCCCATATAACATAGCTGGTCTCACTACCATCCTGTAGACCTTCCCTGTCACTCTTGCTGATACCCATCTGTCACAAATCACTCCTGACACTCTTCTCCACCCTGCCTGCACTCTCTTTTTCACTTCTCGTCTACAATCCCCATTACTCTGTACTGTTGATCCCAAGTATTTAAACTCATCCACCTTCGCCAACTCTACTCCCTGCATTTTCACCATTCCACTGACTTCCCTCTCACTCACACACATGTATTCTGTTGTGGTGGTCCTTTTGACCTTCATTCCTCTCTTCTCTAGAGCAGATCTCCAACTCTCCAGGGTCTTCTTGTAACGGCCACCCCTTACCCAGCACGCAGCTACACTACCAAGACCTGTGGCCTGGATAAATTACGGAGATGAATCTTATATATCAAGCCGTACCTCTAACATAATATTTTACCCTCAATCGACAGTTTACACAAGCAAGCAAAAGCAGATATGTCAAATAAGTGAATATATTAAATGGAACACAACACATTCCTCACGTAGAAAAAAAATATATATGTATATCCCTCCACCAAAGCAACAACGTGACAACACCATATATATATATATATATATATATATATATATATATATATATATATATATATATATATATATACACACAATAACAAACCCTCCCTTGTCCCAGTAACATACAACAAACACAAAATACAAATAACAATGAATGAATACGGAAAATGCCAATGATAGTGAACTTGAGTCCGAGTATACAACTGTCCTGAATAAGGATGACTGGTCAACAGATAAGTGATGTGTTTGAATTTCCCAGAAAAAATGGAACAACCTCACCGTGAATCCTCGGCGTGTGGTGGATAATGTAGTCCAACCCTGGGGTCTCTGGCGATGATTGAACTGAAGTAAGTCCAACAGAATGAAAAACAAACTGGATACCAAAGCGCGATGTGGAAAAATAACAGGTGATGGTAGTTCGTTGTAGTGAAATGTAATCTCCGTCTTTCTCTTTCCTCCCGGTCTGTTCCCTCCTGATTGTTTGTTTATATAGTAATGAGCCGGATGTAATTAATTAATTGTAAACAGGTGCTTTCCATCTTGGGGCTACGGTCTCTCTCCATCATCCGTCCCCCCCCTGTATTTATGGGGACGACATTCACTGACGTACACATTATAAACAGCAAACGGGACGATGGAAACAAAACGCACTCAGTACAAACATTGACAACACTATTACTGTGTAGTCCCGCTTCATCCTCAACCTGCTCCCTACTCTCACTACAGATCACAATGTCATCAGCAAACATCACAGTCCACGGGGACTCCTGTCTAATCTCGTCTGTCAACCTGTCCATCACCATTGCAAATAAGAAAGGGCTCAGAGCCGATCCCTGATGTAATCCCACCTCCGTCACTCCTACCGTAGACCTCACCACGGTCACACTTCCCTCGTACATATCCTGTACAACTCTTACGTACTTCTCTGCCACTCCCGACTTCCTCATACAATACCACAACTCCTCTCTCCTCACCCTGTCATTTGCTTTCTCCAGGTCCACAGAGACGCAATGCGACTCCTTCTGGCCTTCTCTATACTTCTCCATCAACACCCTCAGAGGAAAATGATGATGTCAACTGGTAATTGATATTAAAATCAGACCTCATAGTGATGTTGGCTCAGCTGATAATAGGGCAATCTACAGTTTGGTCCATACGTTTTTAGACAGTGACACAGTTTTCATAATTTTGTCTCTATACACCATTTCAGTGGATCTGAAATGAAGAAATAATTGCATGATTGAGTGTAATCTTTCAACATTAATTCAAAGGGTTTACCAAAAATATTGCATGAGCCATTTAGAAGCGACAGTCATTTTTATACATGGGTCCCCCTATTTTCAGGGGCTCAAAAGTACGAGGTGCGACACAAAAATAACCAGACTGGACTTGGGGCTTTCCTGGAAAACCGTCTGGAGGTTGGTTGGACATGAGTCCTAGAACTATAACCCTCCTACACGCCCTCTCAAACCGCCGACCGCCTAGGTATATCCTGTGTAAAACCCAGTCAGTATTTGCACAACAACTGCTACACGTGTTGCCGCGATAATATCGGGTGAAAGAATCGAACAGTGACATCAAATTTCTCACAAATTTTCTCTTTTTCCGTAAAGCAGTTTTTGACTGACAAAAACACTCCTGTCCTTGGTCATCCTCCCTATTCGCCCAATTTACAGTAGCTCCCTGTGATTTTTACTTGTTCCTGAAAATCAAAAGTGACCTGAAGGGAAGATCCTGTTGAATTTTAATTAATTAATTGAAGAGCCTGTTGAAGATCCTCAAGCAAGAAGACTTCCAGCACTGTTTCAATCAGTGGAAGATACGTATGGAGCGGTGTAGAGATCGGGAGGGGGAGTATAGAGAAGGTGACAATGTTTAGAATTCTATAATTCATCAATGAATATATATTTTTTTTACCCATCTGGTTATTTTTGTGTCTCACCTCGTATTTGGACATTTGACTGTCAAGCTGTTCATTGTCGGGTCTGAACAGGTCTTGATTCCTATTGTGGAATTTGTCAACTGTCAACTCTCAATATGGTCCAAAGAGCTGTGCATACAAGTAGCCAGGGAAAACAAAACAAACCCATCAGAGAGGCAGCAGAAATACAAGAAGTGATCAGATCAACCATTTGGCAGATTCTTAATGAGAAGGAACACACTGGTGAACTCAGCAACACCAGAAGGCCTGGACAACCATAGAAAATCACTGTGCTGGATGAACGCAGAATTCTTTACTTGGTGAATAAGAACCTCATCACAACACTTAGCCAAACCAAGACCATTCTCTGGGAGGTCGGCCTGTCATTGCCAAAGTCCACAATCGGGAGAAAACATCATGAAAGTAAAGACAGAGGGTTTACCACAAGCTGCAAACCACTGGTAAGCCTCAAGCATAGGAAGGACAGATTAGACTTTGCCCAAAACCATTTTTTAAAAGCCTGTCAAGTTCTGGAAAAGTTTTCTGTGGACAAAATAAACTACGATCAATATGTACCAGAATGATGGATAGAGAAGAGTATGGAGAAGAGAAGAAATGGTTCATGATCCGATGAATACCACGTCATCTAGGAAACATGGAGGAACATTGCGGTGTTATGGCCTGACCATACATGGCTGCCAATGATGTCAGTCACTGGTGTTTCTTGATGATATGACTGCTGGCAGAAGTCGCAGGATGAATTTTGAAGTGTAGAGGGCGCAATACTGTCTGCTCAGATTCAGACAAACTGATAGGATGATACTTCACAGTACAGATGGACAAGGAGCTAAAACATCCTGGGACAGCAAAACAAGTGCTTTACAAGGCAAAGTAGTGGAATATTCTTAAATGGCCAAGTCAACCAACTGACCTCAACCCAATCGGTCAAAACAAAATTGAAGGCAGAAAGTCCAACGAACAAGCAGCACCTGAAGACAGTGGTAGTAAAGGCCTGGTAGAGCATCAGTGGAGTGGAAACCAGCACTTGGAGATGGTTCAGACTTCAGGCAGTCATTGACTGGAAAGGACTGTCAACCAAATATTGGAACTTATTATATTTATGATTATGCTAGTTTGTCCAAATACTTTTGATCCCCTGAAAATGGGGGGACTTTTTATCATTCGTAAACGGCTCATATGATGTTTTTGGTAAACCCCTTAAATGAAAGCTGAAAGTCTACACTTCAATCACAACTGGATTGCTTCACTTCAAATCCATTGAGGGCGACGCACAGAGCCAAAATTATGAAAATTGTATCACTGTCCAAATACTTTATGGACCTAACGGCATATAAATAAAGTTGTTTTCATTTTTCTTTGTTCATCAGTTATGCAAAAACAGGCAGAACAGACTGTCACAATAGTTTTCCTGTGTGTTGTTGTTGTTGGTCCAACTTAAAATACGAGCTGAATGATGTATCAGGTAGAGAGGGTTGCAACCCAAAAACCAGCACCAACAAGGGAACTACAATTCCCATCAGGCAGCAGGATAGGACTGGGACTGGTGGCAGAACATTGTTTCAGCTTAATTACAGCTTTTGTCTAAGATACGTCATTTTCTTTCATTGTGGGTTGTGTGCAGGCATGGTTTTTGAGCCATGAATTTTCAAGACAGTTTCGCCAATTTATTTTTTTTTTACCTATGGCCCATTTCTGAGACATTTACAAGTTTGAAGGTGCATGGCTTTTTCAGAACCGTTCTTTCAGCCCTCCAAAAATCTTCTGAAAGAGGCATTGATCTGAAGTAGCTGCTTGTAGAATTAAATGCTTAAAATTACTTTTTTGCTTCATGTCTTTTAGTTCTGTGTGCTGAAAGAGTGGGCCAGATGACTTAAACATCCAAATCACCCTTTTTAGTGAGTTTTGTGGTGGTAAAATGTAGTATCAGTTTTGTGAAACTTAATGCAAAAGGAAACGTAGCTGTCTCACTCACCCCTGCCTGTTGTGTTCTGAAGTTTTATCATACTGTGGACTATGGCCGGCAGTTTATGCCCGGCCAAGACCACCAAGCCGCCAGGTGGAGCCCTCCCTGCAACTTGGAGATGCCCCGAATTCCAGCAGGGCATCATGGACCATGGAGTTTTAATACACAGCCCTGCTGGATAACGTCGGGGCCACCAGAGGACGCTGCAGGGAGACACAGAGATGTTTATTTCCCATACAGCCCGGAAGTACATCCCTGTCATATGGTTGGAAGAAATAAAGTGTTTCCGGGCTGATGAAGAAAAGGACTTTTGACCTGACCCAGAAGTGCTGGATAATCACATGGACTGAGGGCTTAGAAGCACTTCCGGGTCATGAACTATAAAAAGGAATGTGGGAGATCCCTTAGTTGAGCTGAGTCGGGAGAAAGGGTGGCAACGCATCTGGGAGTGGAGGATTATTGATTATTGTAGTGAGAATTGATTGTTTATGAGTATTGTGGAGTGGAGGCTGCTTGGTGCACATTATTATTATAAAATAAAGCCATATTGGACTTTTATCTGGTGTCTGGCGTATTGTTCGAGGGTTCAAGGGAGCGATAGTACCCCCTATCTGTGACAATACGTAACAAACAGAGTGAGATTTGAGCCGCCATACTAGAACAGTGTGGCCACTTGCTCTTGTGTTGATCAAACGTGCTGTAGTGAGAAAGGCCCGGGTTCAGACTGGGTATTGGGCAGTCAGCTGGCAGACCCTGTATAACTAAAAGGTGAAAAGGGTTCAAAAACAAGGTACAGGCACGCAGTGGTGCAAACGTCACAATACTGATGGAATTTCCACACAGATAATACAAAGAAGAGAGTCAAATGCTGACACTGGTCTCCCAGTTCAAATGAACATCTGCTTCCGGTAAGAGGATCCTTTATATGTGGTGGTATCAAAGCAGTAAGCGGAATTTAGGTCACATGATCCTCTGAGCTTCTGGACTGTGGAGAGAGATGAAGACTGAGCTGATGATGGCGCCCTCTCATTGTCTGAGGTGGAATTGCCCTGAATGGTGACCCCTGAGTGCTCATGCCTGACAGTGCATATCAGAATTTGACTGTACTGTATATACATAACAATATGTCAGAAATTGACTGATGGCACTACATTTCTTTTATCGAAACTAAACCTCATGTTTTTGAAAAGCCAATACTATCACGTACCCGTATATTATTACTGAGTGTGACAGAGATAAGCCTTTATACAAATATACCTGGACAATACCCGATACTTTGGCTCGTAAACACATTCATGAGTTGTGGTTCTGATTAGATATGTCAGAATTTCATTGACACGTGACAGTAAACTTGAACCCTAATTAAGTCACAGAAGCAGGCGTTCTCACTTAACACCACGCACTTTGCTGTGTGAAATGTGGGCTTTCTGTTCATTTTTCACTTTGAGTGCCAGCGACAGCAAAGCTGCAGCAGCAGCATGTGACACTTGTTCTCCTGTTCAGAAAAGTTGTCTGTGACTCTACAGTGACATCTTAGGTTCATGTTAGAGCCATAGATCTTAAGTAGTTGCTTGTACAGTAAACGTAGTGAGAAAAGCGCTATATAAATCTAAAGAATTGTTATTATTAATAATTAAATGCTTAAAATTATTTTTGCTTTGTCTTTTAGTTCTGTGTGCTGAAAGAGTGGGCCAGATGACTAAAACATACAATGACATAGATGCTGTCACACGTCTGCTTGAAGAGGTAAGTCTCTCTTGACTTGCTGGAGCTTTAAAAGGATGCATTGCCATTGATGGTATTCTGCTTTAGTTATTAAAATCAAAAGCGCTTAACATAAAACCGTAGACTTGAATGTATGTTTAACTAGCAAGGTTCAGCAGACCTCATGAATTCACACGTATTTGCAACCAATCCGAGAATTTGTGGTGTAGGAGCAGCAAACATTCATCTTTTTTAGTTGGAGAGAATCTTTAAGCCAAGGGTCACCAAGTCCGGTCCTGGAGGACCACCATGGCTGCAGGTTTTCATTCTAACCCTTTTCTGAATGAGTGACCTGTTTTTTGCTGCTAATTAACTTCTTTTGAACTCTTGAAGACCCCTTAGTTGTCTCTTTTTCCTTAATTAGCAGCCAAACAATAATGAGATGCAAAATGAGCCAAAACAACTGGTGTCCATCATACAATATCTGAAAAAAAAGAAAGATGAAGCTCTCAGGAATGTTGATCTGCTCAGGTCCACAAAACATTTTAGATTTGTTCTCCTGAATTTCTCCATCGTTCCTCTGAGTTGCTTCATTTCTTTCCTTAAACGGCACCCAAACAGAAATGAAATGTGAAGTGAGTGAGCCAACAGAAGACCACCTAAGTCAGAGCCTCAAACTCCAACCAGCTGCTTAATGAGGTACCGATTCCTGTCGTTAATTAAACCAGAACTTTAATTTCATGGCTTGGTGCATTAGCAGACATTTTCTGAAAATTGTTGATTTTCTCTAAGAGCTCTGGTAAAATGTTTTGTGGACCTGAGCAGATCAACATTCATGAGACGTTCACATTTCTTTATTTTCAGATATTGTATGATGGACACCAGTTGTTTTGGCTCATTTTGTATCTCATTATTGTTTGGCTGCTAATTAAGGAAAAAGAAACAATTAAGGGGTCTGAGTCTTCAAGAGGAAGTCAATTAAAATGAATTCAAAAGAAGTTAATTAGCAGCAAAAACAGGTCACTCCTTCAAAAAACGGTTAGAATGAAATCCTGCATCCATGGTGGTCCTCCAGGACTGGAGTTGGCGACCCCTGCTTAAGCAGTAGTTAGCGATAGTTATCTATAAAAACAATGCAGAAAACCTAGATTTTTATATCTCTACAGCAGTGGTTCCCAAACTTTTTCAATTCTCGGCGCCCTTGCTGAATCCAGGTTTTCCCAAGGTGCACCCCAATGTCAAACTCTAAATTTGCAAAATACCCAATAATTTTTTTTAATTAAAGGGTTAAGTAATAATAAATAAATCACGTATTTAAGTTCTCAAAAAAATGTAATTGAACAAATTCAACTACAGTCATATGAAAAAGTTTGGGAAGCCCTCTTAATTCTTTGGATTCTTGTTTCTCATTGGCTGAGCTTTCAAAGTATCAACTTCCTTTTAATATCTGACATGCCTTATGGACACAGTAGGATTTCAGCAGTGACATTAAGTTTATTGGATTAACAGAAAATATGCAATATGCATCATAACAAAATTAAAGAGGTGAATAAATGTGGGCACCCCAACAGAGATATGACATCAATAATTAGTTGAGCAAATCTAACAGCCTCTAGACACTATTGTCCTATAGCCTTTGATGAGTGTCTGGATTCTGGATGGAGGTATTGTTGTCAAGTTCAGTTCAATTTGATGGCTGCCTAGTATGGACAGCCTGCTTCAAATCATCCCATAGATTTTTAACGATATTCAAGTCAGGGAACTGTGATGGCCATTCCAGAACATTGTACTTCTCCCTCTGCATGAATGCCTTTGTAGATTTCCAACGGTGTTTTGGGTCATTGTCTTGCTGGAATATCCAACCCCTGCGTAACTTCCACTTTGTGACTGACACTTGAACATTATCTTGAAGAATTTGTTGATATTGGTTTGAGTTCATCTGACCCTCGACTTTAACAAGGGCCCCAGTCTCTGAACTAGCCACACAGCCCAACAGCATGATGGGACCTCCACCAAATTTGACAGTAGGTAGCAGGTGTTTTTCTTGGAATGCGGGGTTGTTCTTCTGCCATGCAAAATGCTTTTTGTTCTGACCAAATATCTCAATTTGTATCTCATCAGTCCAAAGCACTTTGTTTCAAAACGAATCTGGCTTGTCTAGGTGAGCATTGGCATACAACAAGCGACTCTGTTTGTGGCGTGAGTGCAGAAAGGGCTTCTTCTTTTTCATCACCCTGCCATACAGATGTTCTTTGTGCAAATTGTGCTGAATTGTAGAACGATGTCCAGATACACCGTCTGGTCTTTGGAGGTGATCTGTGGGTTGTCTGTCACCATTCTCACAATCCTGCTCATATGCCGCTCCTGTATTTTTCTTGGCCTGCCAGACCTGCTGGGTTTAACAGCAACTGTGCCTGTGGCCTTCCATTTCCTGATTCCATTCCTTACAGTTGAAACTGACAGTTTAAACCTCTGAGATGGCTTTTTGTAGCCTTCCCCTAAACCAGGAGACTCAACAATCTTTGTTTTCAGATCTTTGGAGAGTTGCTTTGAGGATCCCATGCTGTCACTCTTCAGAGGAGAGTCAAAGGGAAGGAAGCACAACTTGTAATTGACCTCCTTAAATTCCTTTATATCTCATGATTGGACACACCTGTCTATGAAGTTCAAGGCTTAACGACCTCATCACACCAAGTAATCAGCATTGAGCACTGACAGACATTCAAATCAGCACAATGACAAGGGGACCCACATTTGTGCACAGCCAGTTTTTCACATTTGATTTAATTTCATACAACTAAATACTGCGTCACTAAAAATCTTTGTTCGGAAAACACCGCAGTACTCAGATGTTACTAGGAAATGAAAGACAGACCACTGTTATCTTTATTGTTGAAAGGAGAGTCAATTATTATGCAGGCTGAGAGGGGTTCCCAAACTTTTCCATATGACTGTAATTATAATTAGTGGGATTCTGGTGTAGTGGGTCCGCGGCTATTGGCGGCTTTTAAATAACCCATTCACCGTGTCAGTCTCTGTGTGCATGGTTGTGCAGCCGCGGGGAGTTGATAGAGTAATTGGGGCTAGTCGTTCTCAACTGCTTAATTGGCTTCCTGTGGTGAGCAATTGAGATGCTGCACCAATGTAGCCATATAAGAACGGGCCGGCACAAAAAGAGAGTAAAAGGAAAGGAAACAGGCTTGGAGAGCGAGAGTGCGACATTGGGGCAAATGAAAGAAGACGAGCCAGCTAGCCAACATGAAGGAGAGAAGTCAGCGCAGTAAGAGGTCCCGGAACGAGAAAAGGATCTGCGCTTATGGGACGGATCGTACCCACTGAATGGGAGAGTGGGTACGATCGTGAAGGAGTCTGCCCTAGGGATCTGAGGAACGAAGTGCATCAGGGGCTTTGGTTCGAATAAGTGCCTGCCATCCTCCATAACAGCCGAACATAGAATGAGCACCATCAGTACAGACACCAGCTCACTTAGTCCACTACAAAGTATTTTCAGATATAAAAGTATCAAGGATCTCGAACAAGTCTTGACCCTTAGCACCATCAGTGATACTTTTACAATTTATTACTGTTCAGTAAAAACCGGTCCATTTTTAAAACATACATACGAGAAGAAATACTTCAAAAACTTCACTGGACTTAATCACAACAATATACGGTTGATACAATCTCTGAAAACTAATTCAACACTAAGACTATTTATATACGAACACAAAGTACCGAAAAAGTTTGACACACTACTAAAACAATCGAGAAACTTAATTATTGTAGCTTGCCTTCTAGTAACCATTTGTAGAGGCTTCTGCAAACAGTTATTACTAAGTGAGTTACTGGTTTGCACTGGTTCCGTCAGATGTCGTGTCCCATCACATTGAATTGAAAATGGAAATAAAATGATGAAAATTTTGTAATATTTTGCAGCACCCCAGCGAGGAAGACACGGCTTGTGCACACTTTGGGAACCACTGCCCTACAGCAATGTGTCATATTTGTTGTGGCGTTAATTATAAGATTACTACACTGTGTGGCACTGAACTAGTGTTCCAAAACATTTATACCATACCTTTGTAAGTTTCCTTGGGAAAAGATTTGTGCCAAGCATTAAATAACAGTAAATGTAGAAAATACACATTAGCCCATCTTCATACAGTACATGGCCAAATGCCCCACCATCACACCTATATGAGCTTGTGGAATATCCCATTCCAAAACATGGGCATTAATATGGAGTTGCCCCATCCATGAGGCTATAACAGCACCTGCACTTGTCTTTCCAGAGGATTTTGGAGTGTCCCTGTGGGAATTTGTGCCCATGGAAAAGTACTCACAAGCGAGGAGATTGTGTGTTGAGCAGATAAAAAGAGTACTTTGAGAGGCTGATGAATGGAGAGAACGAGAGAGAAGAGGTTGGATGGTGTGGAGATAGTGAATCAGGAAATGCAACGGATTAGCAAGGAGGAAGTAAGGACAGCTATGAAGAGGATGAAGAATGGAAAGGCTGTTGGTCCAGATGACATACCTGTGGAAGCATGGAGGTGTTTAGGAGAGATGGCAGTGGAGTTTTTAAATCAGATTGTTTAATGGAATCTTGGAAAGTGAGAGGATCCCTGAGGAGTGAAGAAGAAGTGGACTGGTGCCGATATTTAAGAATAAGGGGGATGTGCAGGACTGTAGTGACTACAGGGGAATAAAATTGATGAGCCACAGCATGAAGTTTTGGGAAAAGAGTAGTGGAAGCTCGGTTAAGAAATGAGGTGATGATTAGTGAGCAGCAGGATGGTTTCATGCCAAGAAAGAGCACCGCAGATGTGATGTTTGCTCTGAGGGTATTGATGGAGGAGTATAGAGAAGGCCAGAAGGAGTTGCATTGCGTCTTTGTGGACCTGGAGAAAGCAGATGACAGGGTGCCTCTAGAGGAGCTCTGGTATTGTATGAGGAAGTCAGGAGTGGCAGAGAAGTATGGAAGAGTTGTACAGGATATGTAAGAGGGAAGTATGACAGTGGTGAGGTCTGCGATAGGAATGACGGTGGTGGGATTACATCAGGGATCAGCTTGGAGTTCTTTCTTATTTGTAATGGTGATGGACAGGCTGACAGATGAGATTAGACAGGAGTCCCCGTGGACTGTGATGTCTGCTGATGACATTGTGATCTGTAGTGAGAGTAGGGAGCAGGTTGAGGAGACCCTGGAGAGGTGGAGATCTGCTCTAGAGAGGAGAGGAGTGAAGGTCAGTAGGAATACCAAGACAGAATACATGTGTGTGAATGAGAGGGAGGTCAGAGGAATGGTGAGGATGCAAGGAGTAGAGCTGGTGAAGGTGGATGAGTTTAAATACTTGAGATCAACAGTACAGAGTAATGGGGATTGTGGAAGAGAATTGAAGAAGAGAGTACAGGCAGGGTGGGATGGGTGGAGAAGAGTGTCAGGAGTGATTGGTGACAGATGGATATCAGCACGAGTGAAAGGGAAGTTCTACAGGACAGTAGTGAGACCAGCTATGTTATATGGGTTGGTGACGGTGGCACTGACCAGAAAGCAGGAGACAGAGCTGGAGGTGGCAGAGTTAGAGATGCTAAGATTTGCATTGGGTGTGACGAGGATGGACAGGATTAGAAATGAGGACATTAGAGGGTCAGCTCAAGTTGGACGGTTGGGAGACAAAGTCAGAGAGGCAAGATTGCGTTGGTTTGGACATGTGCAGAGGAGAGATAAGGGGTATATTGGGAGAAGGATGCTAAGGATGGAGCTGCCAGGGAAGTGGAAAAGAGGAAGACCTAAGAGAAGGTTTACAGAAGTGGTGAGAGGGGACATGCAGGTGATTGGTGTAACAGAGCAAGACGCCGAGGACAGGAAAATATGGAAGAAGATGATCCGCTGTGTCGACCCCTAACAGGAGCAGCTGAAAGAAGAAGAATGGCAGCCGCTCTCTGTATCCTGCATAGCACCTTGTGATTCGTGTCATGTCCTGCCACCAGCTTGTAGGCTTTTTTTTCCTGTATCTATTTTTTATTTTTATCTGTATTTATTTAATCAGCTCATGATCTTGTTTTTGCTTTTTTTTTATCTTTTTTGCTGTAATTACAGTATTTTACGTGCTTATTTTTCCTGTGCCTTTGCCATAATTTTCTCCTGTGGTTTCACTAGTACTTACAAACTATCATGTCAGGCAGATGATTTTGATGCTAAACTAATGGAGCTTCATTGCACCATGTGTAACAGATGGCCAGAAGCTCAACCCGGCTGGGACGCCCCGGAAGGATGGGGGAAGGAAGCTTTTTTTTAGGGCACTGCCTCCCCCAAGGCACTAGGTGGCAGCTTCCCTGCTATGCAATGGTGCCCTGGATTCCCACAGGGCACCTTGGGACTTGTAGTTTTGGTATCGCCAGGGGGTGCTGTGAATGAACCAGGGGACATGAGCTATCTGCCTGACCCAGATGATATATAAAGGACCACTGTAAGTTCAGTCAGCGAGCTTGAGTCGGGAGGAGGAGGAGGACGACAAAGCTTGTGGCAGAAGAAAGGAAAGACAGAGAGAGAGAGAAAAGGAAGGGACTGAGTACTTTGTGGCTGCATTGTGCACTGTGTGCTGTGCTGTAAAGGAAAAAACAGCGTGTGTGTTTGCACTTGTGTCCCTGTGCCTGGGCTATATTCCACACATGAAGATACATCAGCCCATCTGTCTGTTCATTTTCAAACTCGCTTATGTAATTCAGGGTCGAATACTAATAACAGAAGCAGAAAATTGGAGAACAGCCCTTCTCTAACACTTCAGAAGACGGACAATTACAGCTCATTTGGTGGGAACAAACCAGGACTTGAGAACTGTAGCGCTCTTCATTAGGGAAAGGAGAAACGCAGAACAGAGCAGACACATTTCAGTTGTTTCGCTACAAGTGTTACGGGGCTGCTGCCAGACATGATTAGTTTAGCAGTTAAAAATACATTTCTTGCTCTTTCCTAGTAACCTGTCCTCTTTTGCCCCATCTGCAATTTGAAACACTTAATGATTTACAAGAGCTTTGAAACCTGTCAAGAATTTGAGGTGTACAATACACCCCCAAAAATAGTGGTGGTTACGTTCCTAGGGCACCCGCGAATTGTGAAAAAGCGCAGCTGTTTGGATGTGGTTAAAAAATGCCTTTTAAATGCCTATTTTTATAGTTTAAACCCTAAACACAGTATGCCCCCAAAGCACTTTAATTACGTTGCAAACTCAGCTTAATACCTTAATACATTACCTAAAAACAGAATGTAAAGGTAAACCTGTCTACTGTACAGTACTGTACCGCTATGTCTCCCACGATGCTAGAATGTAAAATACCGATGTTACCGCTATACGTACTGTAATTCATTTAAACGCGTTTTCTTTGGTATGCGCTGTCATTTACTTTGTTATAAGTAAAGTAAATACATAACAATTTCATTTAATTAAAATACAGTAAAATGTATGGGTACTCACCAATGATGAATGATATTGATGATGATGAAGTAGCTGTGTAGTACGATGCACAAGATTTAAAACTCCTCAGGTGGCACCTCTTCTTCTGGTGCTTCAGGAGTCGTTGTATCTTTGGACGGGTCTTCTTCTGGTGGGGTTTTGTGTTGGCTTTTCTTTATTGGTTTCAGGAACATTGTTATAGGAAGTTGCTACATTGTCTCCTGTAGCGAACTGCTGGTACAATTTCCATGCTTTCTCACGGATGATGTTACCGTCCAAGGGGATGTTCTTCTTCCTGCAGTCAGTGATCCACAATACCAAGGCAGATTCCATCCTGACGATATTTTTATTCCTTACGGTTGTTACCTTTTTGGCACTATCACAGAAACTTACAGATACGGTACTCCACATCGCTGCTTCGTTCTTCTTTATGTAGCGTGCGGTGCTTTCATTAATGACATAGTGGCGCGCTACTGCAGCATTAACTTTTTAGTTCCCGGAGCAAATCCAGTAGTTTAACCTTCTCCTGGAGTGTTTTAAACTTCTTCTGGTGCTTAGGCTCAGTGCCAGGAGCCTTAGAAGGTGCAGGGCGTTTCGGCGATATCTTTTAAGAATAACAAAATGAAAAACATGAGGACACTCAGCTGGAGATGCGTCACAGGGCAGCAGTCAATCAGCAGCAAGGAGAAATGAATAACGCTCTCGGATTGGCTACTTTCACCATCCCAAACCGCGTTTCCCTCAGTGGTTGCTTCCTGTTCTCTCTACAGCACAGTGTTGCCACGAAAAAAAGCCGTAAAAAATTGCAGAGGATATTTGCGCTTTCCGCTAACAATTAATAGTTAGGTTTTAAGGAAAAATCCGCGAACGACCGAGTCTGCGAACCCTGAACCGCGACTTCGCGGGGGTCTACTGTATACATATTTGTTAAGGAGATCCTAATAGGTTCTTACTAAGGATGGGCACATGCCAGGTTATTACTGGCTTTATTTTATATATTTATACAACATTCTGGTAGCAGCACAGTGCAAAGATCTTCAGCTGTTAACATCTCTAATAAACCGTACACACGTTGATGCCCTTTCGGCCTTCCCTATTATTATTTCATATGAAAAGCACAGTGCAAAGTCTGAAACTACCCAAATTAAAAAAAAATGCTAAAAAAAGCAGAGATATTTAAAGGCTATGCTTAAGAAAGAGTTCAAAGTACTAAAAGTATAGCATACACAGGTTCATATCTGAAGCCCGCTTGTGCGTTTCTCATAATTATTTCATATCTACTCAGACTAGCATTAACATCCTTCTCATTCGCAGTCAGGTATAACTCCACCGTTATCTATAATAATGTAAACTAGCCGACGCCCGCCGTAGCATACAGCGATGTAAGAATAAGAACGGAAAACGGTGAGAAAGGAATTAAGAAATGAAGTAGAAATAAATACTTCTTGAAAGACGCAGTGTTCATGTAGAATTTCCGGCCAAGTACGATCACATGTGAAAGTGATAAATAAATCAGGCTTTCCGAATTTACGTACTATGGCCTTGGCATCCTGATAGTTTTGTTGCATGTATCTTGGACTTCCTGGAAATGTTGACGGTAATATGATCATTTTGCCTACACGTACGTTGTTATTTTCAGCGTTTGCTTGCAGTCAATGTTCCCTCTAAGGAGTAGCATATAGTGAGCAAAAAACATTGTTTATGAGCGACATTTTGTTTAAGCCAAAAATTTATGAGCACCAACTCCGACGGTCGGAATGAGCAATCGTGCGGGAAGTATGAGCGACGCTCTGAATTCGTGTGAGCGATCGCTCACGTGCTCAGCTTAGAGGGAACATTGCTTGCAGTGCGTCTGTATTCAAACATTGTATTGTTCCACGCGCAGATTTTGTTGATGTAATCTGAGATAGTTGAGACGCACGCCCTCTGTTTTAACATACGCATCCCTGACGTACTGTAGGAATAGTTTGCCGCTGGAGTGCAAAATACTAAATGTATTCCTCATTGCTAATCTGTACGTGTAAAATTGGCATTGAGTAAGCCTTATTCGCTTGTCGCTTCTTTTATCGGGAAATGTTATAAATCTTTGTGCCAGCCAATTTCTCCGTAAGGGAATAAAAGTGGGTAAACCGTAGGATCACAATTCATATTGAGCGTGGAAATCTGTTTAGAAGAGTTGCGTATGGGATAGATGCAAATGTCCCTTTCGGCAGGCGTTTCACCATCTTCTCCGACGAAAATCGCTGCATTGTCGGGGCATTGTATCGTCGTAAATCCTGCCCAGGGGTTTCCTTGAAAACCATTCGTACAGATGCCAGCTACTTTTACTTATAGTTGCCATCATATTGAATCACAAGCACGTTTTGACAGCAGTATGCTAGTGGAAAAGGAAAGAAGTGGGTGAGGTGTTTATATCGTCTCATCTGTCATCTCGGAGAATTTGTTGTGAAAAGAATTATTGAATTTGGTAGAATTATAAATGTACTATAAGAAGAAAGATCCAGGCTAGCATTGTTCTGTAGATGATGATAATAATAATAATTCTCTACATTTATATAGTGCTTTTCTCACTATTCAAAAATCTTTTTTAGTGAGTAGGGAGACACTTAAATGTGTGCAGCGTCCACCCAGATGATGCAACAGGCAGCCATTTTTGTGCTAGTACACTAACCACATATTAGCTGTTAAGTGGTGAGAGACAGGGGGTGATTAGGGTGCCAGAATAACTAGGCCATGACAGGTAATTTAGCTTGGACATTATATATACTTGTATACTTGGGGGCTTTGCCCCCTGCTCATTTTGCTTGTGAACCCCTTCCCCGACCAGCGCTACATGCTGTTGTGAAGAGGGGGGGCTGAAAGCACTCCAAGGAGATACGATCGCTCCTCTGAAACTCCTCTTAAACGGTGATACAATGGGAAACAAATAACAGTTGTTTTTTTTTACCTCCTCTTTGCTCGATCAGCTGCTGGCTTGCTGCTGCCGTGCCACGTGATCTGCATTTCGTGCGGCGCTCCAAATGTTTAAAAGCCTGTACAGCACCTGTCCTTTTGTCTCACTGCCTTGTCTCTCTTGTCCCCCAGACATCCTCAAACATTATTCAATCTCTTTTCGCTGTTCTGTTATTTCACCGAGTAATATTTTCTGTTTGTTTGCGCTAATGCGATCTTTACTCTCATTTTTTTTTTTTTTTTTTTGAGACTTTCGAATTTTCCTACGTCCATTATCTCTAACCTGCTCTGCATGTGTATCACGGGACTGGCCTCCAAAGGTTGTAAGTATGACGTGACTTGTCCGTCTCGCGAGACGTGAGAGTGTCTCTCTGTCTCTCTTCCAAAGATCGCGTCTTGTCACAAGATGTTGTTTTTATAATAAAGAGATATATAGATGTCACTTATCTGCCCAAGTCTGAATTCTGTCTGCCTGTAATGGTTTTGCCAGCTTTTCTTCTGATTTTGTGTCATCTCCAAGCTTGACCGGCTTGCTGATTATAATTTTATATAGCAGTAATGTTAAAGGGCAGCAGCCACAGTACCAATAAGAAAGATGACATCAAAGTAATTGGGTTTTGAAGAAGAACTTGCTTGAACCAAAACCAGTAGCCACTGTGGTTCCATTAAGATAGAGAAACTTAGTTCAATACAGTAGAATCCTGTGTGATATATGGTAGCATGGCCAGATTAAGGTGGGTGCTATTGATGCTGCAGTATTAGGCCCATTCCTGAAACAGGCCCAGATGAAAACAGACAAGAGTTTTCTGGAAGCTGAACAGTTTTCCTTTGCTATATTAACCTCAAAATAATTCTTAGAATGAAATTTGGAGTCCAACTTTCGTACGTATACTTATTATAGTTACTATTGTTCTTTGCGCATTTATGCGCACTCAGAAACCGGTGACTGTGAACGAATCAGCAGAGCTTACCCATGTACAAGGCTTTTGTCATCGTTGAATCTTTCTCGGACATTTCCAAACGTCGAGATTGGGTTGCACATCTATCTGTGCATGATGGTGTCCAATGCCTCCGGTGAGCGGAGCTTCTCAAAGTTGGGAATAGTCAAAGGAGAGCTGCGGATCTCCATGGGGCAGGAAAGGCTAAGCATGCTGGCGTTTATGAGCATTGAGCATGAGCTGCTGCGCAGCCTTGACATCACTGACACAATCGAAGAATTCACGCTTGCTAAGGCTTGAAAAACAGCAATATAAGTAAGCAGCACTAGCACAGTAGTTAGGGTGACAATATGCCTAGGTTAAGTTGATCTGGTTTAGCCTTTTCTGCATTAAGTGCACTTTTCAGACAATTGCTATTGAATGTTGATTTTAATCTCGAGTTGTTACGATACTACGTCATTATTATTATTCATGTTCAATAAAGGCTGGCTGGTTGCATCGCAAGCAGTTAAGGCTCCTTGGTCGGTCTGAGTGCGCATGTACGGTGAGTGTCGAATGCATATGCACCAATGCCGAGAAAAAATAGGCCTTTTTTGCGCTGTAGCATCGGGCCCAATTTCGTCTTAATCCGGCCCTGTATGGTAGTGTTAACTGTTAGTGTTACATAAGTGATAAAGTAACTGTAAGTCAGACGATCACTTCAGGGCATTGCTCAATAGCTGCCGAGACTTGAACAAAACGCCTAATCCCAACACCGGGTCAACGTGCTGTAATGAATCCCCCTCATGTCTCTTTTAATGATAGAATACAACTTTTGAGATCAGGGATACACAAGCAGTTCTAATGGTATATCAAGCAGGTCAAGCCATCTCTGTGAAGTAGGGAATGGAAGAATTGTTTCTTTTACTTTGCATATGGAGAATATTTATTCCATGAAGATTTGATCTTCTTCCAAAACAACAATGAACGTTCTTGTATCTGCGGTGTCAGAGGCTCTAGTTACAAGGATGATGTTACTAAAATCTTTGTTTGGTGCGCATGAATAAATGAGCACTCTAAACCTACTTAGTTTGCATACTGTAGAGAAGCTCAGGTTGCTTGCATCTGCAGAGAATTGAGCATTCATTTGTCTCTGCTGCCATTCTTATCTAATGTGTTGCTATATTTGCTCACACGGGTTTTTTGCATGCTTCTTATATTTGTGTTTCATATTAATGATCCAGTTGTAACACTTTCGTCATCAAATGTAAATCAGATATAACAACGGTAAAGGAATATTAATACACTCAAAAGTATCAGGGGGAACAAAAATCAGTAGAAGGTCATGGTAAGGAATTTTCAGGTGTTTTGTGCTTCCCTCAGAGGTTTAGATTTAGGACACCTTTGAGTTTATAATTCATTTCGAACTAAACTTAATGTCCATCTCTTGAACGCCAATTGTTTTAAATTAAAGAATTTCCTGAGTTCACCTGTCGAGAGGTTTACTTAACTGGGCAGTGACATTCATGTCTCTGGTGACTGTTCCTATGAAGTCAGTAAACGGATTGGGAGAGCATGGGGGGTCATGAGGTTGCTGGAAAGGGGTGTGTGGCGCTCCTGATATCTGCAAAAGGACGAAGGTCCAAGTCTTTAGAGTCCTGGTGCTTCCTGTTTGTGAGACATGGACGCTATCCAGTGACCTGAGACGAAGACTGGACTCCTTCATGTGTGTCTCTCCAGAAAATCCATGAGTACCGTTGGTTTGACTTTGTGTTGCTCATGGAGTCCTGAATGAGGCACATGACCTCCATTGTGCGGGAGCGTCAGTTACAGCACTACGGCCATGTGGCGCGTTTCCCAGAGGGTGATCCGGCTCGTAAGATCCTCATTGTTGGGGACACGAGTGGCTGGACCAGGCCAAGGGGTCGCCCACGTAACATCTGGCTGTGGCAAATAGAGGGTAATTTCCAGTGGGTGGGACTGGACCACGTGTCTGCCTGGGGGGTTGCCAACTGGGATCCCGAGTTGTTTTGTCATATAGTGGGTGCGGCAACACACTGTACCAGTGCATGCTACCCAACTTGACGCGACCTTCTATCATTTTGTTTCTAGGTTTTTACAAGATGTATATTGTAATGGATTTAAGAAAAAAAAAATCTGTGTTTATTATTTTACAGAAAGAGCGAGATTTAGAACTAGCTGCACGAATTGGTCAGTCATTGTTGAAGAAAAACAAAATCCTCACCGAGAGAAATGAGCTGCTTGAAGAACAAGTCGAACACATTCGAGAGGAGGTATGGCTGTCTTTTCCAGAATCTTTATTAATAGACTGGTCTCGGCAATATTAAATCAAGTAATAATTTGTAAATAATCAGAATGTAGAATATTGGATGAAACTCGTAATACACCTGTTTCCAAAATTTGCTTTTAATACAGAATACAAGTAAAAACTATTTTTATATGTGCTTCTCTTTCAGATGTTCTGTTAAACTAAAAGATAACTGGCATTGTCGGGTTTGGTTATTGCATGATTGTAAAGAAGAAATAGTATGTTTAGAAATTTCTAAAAATGAAATTATAGTAACAGTTTATACATGGGAAACATAATGTGACAGGTACATAGTGTGAAGCCCAGGCCGTAACCCGACACAGACAGGCAGGACACGAGTGTCACCTCACAGCACACATTTATTTTACAGCTGTGGAAGCGCTTTCTTTGCTCGTCACGAGAGCACAATGTCCACAACACCAAGTACAGCTCAGTCCCTTCGCCTCCAGTCCTCCCGACTCTGGCCATTGAGTAGAGGCGACTGGCCCCTTTTATGGGACACCCGGAAGGACTCCAGGTGTCCAGCGACCTTATTCCTGGTATATATTTCCTGGTGTGGCAGAAGTGCTGCCAGACAGGACCCAGTAAACATCCAGGTGCCCCAGCAGGGTTGAGTTTTCCATGCTTCAAACCCGAGGCCCCGCTGTAAGTTAAGGGGGCTGCCCTCTATCAGTCTGGGGGGAATATCTGGAATAAGCCCTCTCCTCAGGTCCTTCTGTGCCTGAGGCGTCCCGGCCGGGTAAGGGCCTCGGCAGTCCGGCATAATAGGTAAGTTTGGTAACTGAACTGCATTTATGCTTGCACTGCTCACTTTTATTGTGCAAGTCCTGAGTGCTTTTCAGAAATAGTTAAAAAATACACACAAGTACAATCATGAATCAAAACACGTTCAAACACACACACTCAGTGGCCACTTTCACCAGGTAGGACCCCCGGTTTTCTTTTAAGGCAAGAATTTATCAATATGCTGACAACATTTCTTAAGACAGTTCGGTCCCTCACTGTTTTATTAACATCACACGGTTCCTACAGATTTTTTTTTTGACTGTGAGCCTCGCATTTCACCTCATCCCCAGAGGTTTGTAATTGTTCTGAGATTAGGGGACCGTGCAGGACATTGGAGTAAACTGAAGCCATTATCGTTTTTGTTAAACAAGCCCGAGAGGAGGTCTGCTTTGCGACATGGTGCGTTGTCTATTTGAAAACGGCGAGACTGTGTCCATAATGTGGTGCACCAACAGTGTTGGAATGCTGTGACGTTCAAACGACACTCCACTTGCATTAAGCGTGCTACTGTTTGCCAAGAAAGCATTCCCCACAGCATCCCACAACCGCTAGCCTGTAGCAGACCACTTTTATTTGAACAAATCGGGTCATTGTCCAGTAACCTTGAATTCTCAAGGAGTTCTCAAGGCAGGATGACTATGGATGCAAGCAGTGTACACCACATTCTTCCCTTTCCATCTGTACGTCGAAACAGAAATTTCGAAGTTTGTTAGACCAGGCAACATCTTTCCAATCTTTAATTTCTAAGACAAAAAGTCAAAGTCAAAGCGAACTTTATTGTCATCTCAACCATATCCAAGTCTACAGATATACGAAATTGTGAAGCCCCACAGTGTAACAACATGAAGTGCAAATCAAAATTAAAATTAAACACAAACAAGACAAAACAAAGAAGTAGCAGCAATATGACGTGTAGTAAGCAACTGTATGTTGTTTACTTGTTACTTGTTGGTTACTGTAATGTATGGTATTGTGCAATCTAGATACATAAATATTGTAACAAAAGTGCTATGTTGGCGCCTGACCCGACACAGACTCACACTGGAGGCACGTTAAAATGAACCAAGAAACTTTTATTTTTCTTTACCTGTGGGGCACATCTTCCCCGTGATGCACAGGCACAACACAGTCCCAAAACCCACCAGTAAAGCACACAAGCACAAACACTCTTCCTTATTTTGCACCACCACTCCTCCCGGCAAGCGTAGTCTTCCTCCTCCTGACTCAGGCTTCTGGAGTGGTGGCTGCTGGCCCCTTCTATGGTCCACCCGGAAGTGCTCCAGGTGCTTGATTGTCGAGTTCCGGCTGTACTTCCGGGTGTGGCGAAAACACTGCCCATAATGGCTCAGGAGTCCCAGCTGCAGCACCCCCTGGCGGCACCCAACAGGGCTGCACCAAACTCCAGTTAACATGGAGCCCTGCAGGAGTCCGAGGCACTGCTCCAACCCGGGTTGGGTTGCCATCTGGCGTTCAGGGGGAGGTATTGCAAAGTTCATGGCTGCTCCCCCTGAACATATACCGAAGGGGTGTCCCGGCCGTCCTCCACAATATATTCAATAAATATGTAATGTAATAAATAGATAATACAGCACAGTGTGAGGTAGTACAGAAATGGCTGCATGAGTCAGTGTATGATAGTTGTTTAAGACAATGGCAGGTCAGAATGCTTCACAGCAGAAGTATGTCAAAGAATATCAAAGTGCAGTGTGCAAAATCCTTAAAGGTCAATATGAGATTTTCAGTTCTTTTCTACATGCAAACTCGTCTTTGCAGGAAAGTGGCCTGCATGTATAAAAGTTCTGTGTCAGCAGGTTTTTAGAGGTGGTTGAGGCCGTGTGGAAAATCCCAGGGGGCAGCCTGGTGTTGATGAGTCTGACAGCTTGGCGATAAAAACTATCCTGTACCCTGGCAGATCTGGCTCTGATGCAGGAGTATCTTTTCTTGGATGGCAGAAGTGTGAAAAGTCCAGTTAAGGGGTCCTGCTCAATGCTGCAGGCCTTGCGGACGCTGCGTTTGTAAAATGTGTCCTGTAGTGAAGGGAGTGGCACCCCAATAATGTTCTCTGCTGTCTTCACTATCCTTTGCAGGCGCTTGCGGTCGGATATTTTTTTATTTTTGTTTTTGTTCTTTATTTCGCCTTCTACAATTTCTCGTATTAGGTATTTGTTAGTTTTCGCATACCCTTTGGGGTCAGAGGGCAGGGTCAGCCATTGTACAGTGCCCCTGGAGCAATTACAGGTTAAGGGTCTTGCTCAAGGGCCCAGCAGAGTAGGATCTCTTTTGGCAGTGATGGGGATTCGAACCGGCAACCTTCTGGATACCAGCACAGATCCTTAGCCTCAAAGCCACCACTCCGACCCTTAGTTGCCATACCAGACAGTGATGCAGTTGGTCAGAACACTCTCAATGGTGCCTCTGTAGAACATGGTGAGGATGGAAGGGGGAAGACTTGCTCGCTTCAGCCGCCTCAGGAAGTGTAGTCTCTGCTGGGCTTTCTTGATTAGTGATGAGGTGTTATGTGTCCACGTAAGTTCCTCTGTTATGTGCACACCGAGGAACTTAGAACGAGGATACTCCTAACAGTACCACTTCAAGGTCTGATGCGTTGTGCTTTTGCACACTACTGTTGTAAAGATCCATTACCTGAGCACTGTGGCATTTTTGGGAGTTTGAAAAAATCGGCTCATTCTCCAGTAACCTTGGAGTTTTATTTTTTAGGAATATCATCTCCATTACAACTTATGACACAAGGCAGGATGACTATGGATGCAAGCCGTTTACACCACATTCTTCCCTTGCCATCTGTACGTTGAAACAGAAATCGAAGAACTCGCAGAACTGCCATTCATCGGTGGTTTTTATCACCTCATTTCCCTAAAACTGCAGGAGGGCACCTACCGCTAATAGTAATACATTTTATTTATTCATAGGCGCCTTTCTAAACACTCAAGGTCACTGAACAATAGATATGTCACATTAGAAACAAAAACTAAAAATACCAAAAAAAAAAGTGAAATTCAGACAGAGCAATTGTAATCAAGAAGAGAAAGCAGTCTTAAACAGATAAGTTTTAAGTTTAGATTTGAAAAGTGAAGATGAATCAATATTTCTAAGCTCAGAGTGCAGTGAGTTCCAAAGCTGGGGAGCACAGCAACTGAATGCTGTGCTCTCCATGGTGGTAAGATGGACGAAAGGGACAGTCAGGTGGATGGAGGAAGAAGGTCTAAGGGTGCGGGAGGGAATGGCAACATGGAGGAGGTCGGACAGATGTGGAGGGGCGAGGTTGTGGAGGGCCTTGAATGTTAACAGGAGAATTTTGAAGTCAATGGGCAACTTAACCGGAAGCCAGTGAAGCTGCTGCAAGACAGGAGTAATATGGTGAAGAGAGGGGGTCCTAGTAATGATGAGGGCGGGCAGCTGAATTCTGGGCCAGTTGAAGCTTATAATGAGATTTGCAAGAAAGACCAAAGAAAAGGGAATTGCAATAATCCAGGCGTGAAGTGACAAGGCTGTGAACAAGGATAGCAGTGGTGTGGGGAGTGAGGGAGGGGCGAATACGATTAACGTTATACAGGTGGAAATAAGCAGACTGGGAGATGTTATTGATAAAGCACTGTCAAGGATGACACCCAGGGGAAGGGGAAACTGAGGAATTATCAATAACAAATCAAAAATTATCGGTTTTGGATAATGTTGATTTTGTACCACTGTTTAACTTAAATTTGAGGAGAACCAGGATTTAATTTCTGCTATGCAGTCAATAAGTGCGGAGGGTGGGAAGGAAAAAGTAGGTTTGCTAGTGAGGTAGAGCTGGGTGTCAATAGCTTAACAGTGGAAATTAATGTTATATTAACGAAAGATAATGGCGAGGGGAAGGAAGTAAATAATAAAGAGGAGGAGCCCCAGGACAGAGCCGACGTGAAGTACTAGTGGTGGGTTGGGATGTAATAGTTGGTAATGATGATACCATTGTCAAAGTTGTTTAGATCATCAAAACGAAGCCAAACCTCTTAACCATATCTGCATGCTATAGTATAGCACAATTGACCACCTTAAATCCCTTTATATCTCATGACTGGACACACCTGTCTATGAAGTTCAAGGCTTAACGAGCTCATCCAACCAATTTGGTGTTGCAAGTAATCAGCATTGAGCAGTGACAGGCATCCAAACCAGCGAAATGACAAGGGGACCCAAATTTTTGCACAGCCAGTTTTTCACATTTGATTTAATTTCATACATCTAAATACTGCGTCACTAAAAATCTTTGTTCGAACACCGCAGTACTCAGATGTTCCTAGGAACTGACAGACATACCACTGTCACCTTTTTTGTTGAAAGGAGAGTCAATGATTATGCAGGCTGAGAGGGCTTCCCAAACTTTTTCATATGACTGTATACAGAACACACCAGTCTGCTTTAATAACTGTTGATTCTCTACTTGCAGTGCACAGTGTTCTTTTCAGTCAAGTCAGTCAGTCATTATCCAACCCGCTATATCTGAACACAGGGTCACGGGGGTCTACTGGAGCCAATCCCAGCCAACACAGAGCACAATTCTGGAACAAACCCCGGGCAGGGTGCTAGCCCACCACAGGGCACACACACACAAACACACCCACACACCAAGCACACACCAGGGACAATTTAGAATCGCCAATGCACCTAACCTGCATGTCTTTGGACTGTGGGAGGAAACCCACGAGAACATGCAAACTCCACGCAGGGAGGACCTGGGAAGCAAACCCAGGTCTCCTTACTGCGAGGCAGCAGCGCTACCACTGCGCCACTGTGCTGCCCACAGTGTTCTTTTTTTTACATAAAATACATTGATAGAGCTTTCATCCTTTTTGACCTAGTGGCATGTGTACAACTACAAAATCACTTTCAAACTAAAATTGTAAGAGTGAAGTATTTTTTTTTTTTTTTGTGCTCAGGTTTCTCAGCTCCGTCATGAACTATCTATGAAAGATGAGCTTCTTCAATTCTATACCAGCGCTGCTGAAGAAAGCGAACCCGACTCTGCGTGTTCAACACCGTAAGTGATACACCTTTCAATGAGCATACCAGAAAACTCCTGTAAAACTTGTATGTGTGTATATCAGAGACCTTGCGGTCCTTCCTTCTGACCGTATTGCGATGTTCCTGTATATGTGTTGCTAGTATTTTAGATGTTTGTCCCACCTACAGAGCTGGGCACACACTACATGGAATTAGGGTAAACGAAGTAAGTTTTTGGTTCTCCTCAACTGACTTTATTATTTTTTTGCTTCTAATGACATCACATTTAACAAGTTCTGAAGGGCAAGACCCGATTATAAAATTTCAGTATGAAATTATAAATAAGGTACACACTATTGATTGCTTTATGTAACATGTTTACCTACTAAGCGGACTTTTCTTGTCCAGAGCCATTTGATCTACAAATTTAGCATCGTGTTTCAGGAAATTGCTAGAATTCGGCTAGGGGGGAAAAACAAATTTGATCGGAGGACTGCATGTGATATTTTTTGTCTTGATTTTCAAAATGCTTTTGATGACGTTACTAACTGGAAGTCGCAATTGTTGTAACATTCTAAGGTGTACGACAATGATTAACAATCAAGACATTTCTCATTTCTCCGGTTGCAAGCTGTTTTCAACTTTCTAATTTGAGATGTATATTCAATGCTTGGTTTTACAAACCCGCTCAAAAATAATTACATGCCTAAAGGAACAGAAGTAAGGGATTCTGCATTTAAATTAAAATGGGATTAGCAGTAAGATGAAACAGGGCACGGAAGTAGTGTGGAGGACAGTAGGACTTCAGGGACGTGCAAAGCTCTGCTCCGTGCTATTTTTGGGGACATTTGGTGAATATGATTGAGGAGCTTTGTTGGGCTGAATAGTCTGTTCTCATCAAAACTGAGCTAATCCATCCATCCATCGATTATCCAACCCGCTATATCCTAACTACAGGGTCACGGGGGTCTGCTGGAGCCAATCCCAGACAACACAGGGCGCAAGGCAGGAAACAAACCCCGGGCAGGGCGCCATCCCACCACAGAAACTGAGCTAATGTATCTTTAAATTATTTACATTAATTTCTCGCTAATTTCTTAATTATAAAAACTGCTGACAACAGTTTTTATGGTGATTACCAAGTGGCGAGGGCTCAGTAGATGTTGTATGTTACCCTATTAAATTTATTATCTTCTTGTTTATATTTTATTGCCTGATCCTATAAGTTACACATCATGTGAAGACTAAAAAAATGCCAAAATGTTGGTTCTTATTGGTTAATACAGTTTTTCTTTTTCATTTTTATTAAATGAGTTAAACTCGGTATAAGCAGTGCGGCAGTGCCAGTTTGTTCTGTACGTACTTGTTGGCATATAATATTTATTAAATACGTTTGAATTAATTGCTGGTGTCATACTTTGCGAATGTGTCCTTTATTAACTTTACCGTTTTTAGTTGTTCAATCCTTTCTTCTCCATTATAACAGGATAAGGCGAAATGATTCAACCTCTTCTGCTCAGAATTACTTCCCTCTGGACTCTCTACAGAGGAAACTCAAGGATCTCGAGGAGGAGAATATTGTTCTCAGGTCAGAGGTAGGTTTCCCTTTTATTTTTTTTTACATTTACTATTTCATATGTTCTGTCTGTTTTTATCTTTTTTTTTTTGTATTATTTCTAAAGATGTTTATTCAGTTCTACAGTATTACAGTGGTCTGTTAGTGTATTTTATAGCATGAGTTACAAACAGTAAACATCTTACGGTTTGTATATTTTCCACTTAATGTGACAAGTATTGAACAGCTAATGTTAATATTCTTTATGCTATACACTGTATTATGAATTTCCCATTGGGATTAATAAAGTATCTATCTATCTATCTATCTATCTATCTATCTATCTATCTATCTATCTATCTATCTATCTATCTATCTATCTATCTATCTATCTATCTATCTATCTATCTATCTATCTATCTATCTGTAAGAGCCATTTGCTAGTTATTTAAGTTATACTGGGAGATTCACTCGAAAGAGACCCCGAATATTCTGTAATAACTCTCACTAGGACGAAGCATTTTGAACGAAACAACGTGCAGTTAGGGAATCCATTCCCAGACTGGTTTATCCATGTCCCGGGAATTCAGGAATCCCGCATGTCATTCCCGGGCATCTCACATGTTAACGGTTTTAGAACGAGCGACACTTATTTTTAATAAAACTACTGCAATATGTTGACACCAATAAAAGACTAACCTTAACTACAAACAGTTCATGCTGTCATATAAGTACATGTATCTAGTTGGCTATGGTAATAAGAGCGTAGAAAGCACAACGTGTCCAGCGTGCGGTTGTCCAGGCGAGAGCGCACCTTCGTGCAGAAGTACACCAGCCGCTGAGAAAGCACTGAAGTAGGCGGCACAGTGATCAGATACTGATACACTTGTTCTAAACAACGCCTGCGCTTGTCGTTGCTCTGAAACACTGCCATTTCAGCTTTTACTGGTGCATCCAGTTTCTTGTCATCATTCTGTGATGGCAAGTTTCTTAGCGCAGATAACTCGACCATTTGTGCGAGGCTTTCAACACAAACAACTGATCTTCCGACTACCGACTGGACCCGAGCTTTGCTCCAGTTAGAAACTTGACACCACCCTGTACTGTCAATGCCCCGTCATGGCATTCGTGAGCTGCAGAGTGAAGACACCTCCCAGTCCACTGTGGTTAGTCTTAGTGGGAGCCGGGAGACTGACTGCTGCTGGTCTGTTGTTGACTGAATTAATGAGCAACACACTACACCGTGGGCCAAAAAACCGTGCCACTTAATTATTTTCAACTATAACTCTGTTATTTCTTGATCGATTTTTACACGCTATATATGCAAACTTGGCCGTTCCCATTCAGCCGGGAATGTGGGAAAGGGAACGTCTGGGAATGATAGATTCCATACGTGCAATATGCTCCTCAGTATCTGGAACTTCGAACAACCCGGGATGCCCCTGCATCAGAGTGATGAGGTAGGCGCCAAACAGCCGTCACGACCTTTAACCTCTGTTTGCAACTTCTGGGTGCCTACCACCCATACCCCTTCACTCAGTCACTCGACTTCTCATCATGATGGTGGTGTAGTATTGAGCAGCACGTCTTCATGGTGCAAACCTATTGGGTCATCAATTCGTCTGAATCAACTGGATGATCGTGAGTTAACGAAAGGAGACTTCCAGCAAGATGGAGCAACGTGTCACACGACGGGAAGGATTATGGCAGAAATTGAGTCCTTCTTCGGCAACAGGGGCTTTGTCCACCACGGTCACCGGATCTGACATCACCACGTTTCTTCCTTTGGGGTCTGCTCAAAGGGAAAGTCTATCGGAACAAGCCTCGCACCGTGGAAGATTTGAAGGAAAACATCCAACGTGAAGTTGCTGCTATTCCCCTCTGAAACACTTGCTGATACGTTCAGGAACATGGAACGCTGCGTCAGAATGTGTCTGGCAGAAAATGGAAACCACTAACACCATCGCATGTAATGCAATTGATTACACGTACGTCAAGGTATCGAGCGCATTTTATTGGTTCAGATTGCTTCAGCCTAACGGAGTTACACCAGAATATTCGGGGCCTCTTTCGAGTGAATCTCCCTATATTAAATGTTTGCCTGTATATTAGTGCATAGTCATTGGGAGGTCCTTATAACCCCCACAAGCTGAACTGAATTGGAGTATTCTGACCATTTCTTGTCTCTCTGTCTATAGATTAGACTCCGTTAGTGACCTGCCTTGCCGTGTGTAGGGCATGGAGGGCACACCCCTTTATACCGCGCCGTAACGATTAACGCAACGCAGTTTCAGTGCCATACATTCTGAACGTACTGAAGGCGAAGTAAAGCATCTTTAAGTTTAGAAACAACTGAAGGTAGACAAGAAAAGTTAAGTTTAGAGAAGAAACATTTTTGTGCCTTTTATTCTACGTGTGTAACAACCTTTTTCTTTATTCTTGTGCGGACTGTTTGCCTTGAATTTTCACTAAACCTTTTAAAATGAACTTTTGAGCTAAGAGATTTCTTTCTGCATGCGTTTGACCTTCCTGCCTTACCCACCAGCCGCAACATACACTTTCATAATGCGTTTACCACAAGTTTGTTTTTTTTTTTTTCTGTTCACTATGCTAGGATTTATTTTATGAGCACAACATTCTTAATCCAGTCAGGTTTATGCAGATAAATCAGAGCAGGCCAGCAAACTTGTGGCTCACAGTACCATCTACAGTCCTACAGACTCGGCCACAGTTTCCCCTGTACAGAATATTCAGGTTATCATTTTCAGTAATTCCAAAGGGAGCCTGAGAATCAGTAGATCCTCACGTGGTGCGCAGTCTCTGTACTACTAAGAAACGCATTTGTGACCGAGTACTTGAAGAGAACATTGTCATTCCACACCAACAGCAACAGAGCTAATTACTGTGCCCCCTTTGCACAATGGCGGAATGCAAATTCAGACTCGGCCTCATCCAGCAGTGTCTCCCAATTATGAGGCCGCAGCTCTTCGTTTGTGACATAGTCAGAAAAGCCAATGTTTTCCTTTGCACTCTCAAAAGCTATTTAGTACCACATAATACAGGTAACTATTTATGTGCCCTGTTTTAAAAATGCTCTTTTTGGCAGCGTGTTGTATAAAAGTAAAACTGAATAGAAATTGTAGCCACTCCAGTTTTACATGGCCTTAAGTGGAATTAAAGTAGGTGGAGAAAGCCAAGTGGAAGCCAAAAGCTTCATTAATGTCATTTACATGAATTTGTTTTATCAGGCTTCCTGCATCCGCACCTTTAAGTCAAATTCTATATAAAGTTCAGAATGCGATGTAGCTGGGGAACTTGAGGGAAGTAATTATCTGCTTTCATTAGTCGACTTCATCTCACCAGTTTTCATTTCATTCTCATGACACCCTGTACTTGGGAAGCGCTTAAATAAAAGTGGCATAATAAGTGACTGCTGCATTCCTGTGCTATGGGGATTTTGGAGTTACCATTTGTGGCATCGCATCTTCTTCCTTCATTGTGTTCAAATAAATTGTGGAAAAGGTTTGAACCCGGACACAAACAGGCAGACACAGAATGCCCCAAAAATGTTTATTTCACCACACGGGAATACAGTGCACCAATCACCATCAACAACAACATTTATTTTTATAGCACATTTTCATACAAATAATGTAGCTCAAAGTGCTTTACATAATGAAGGAAAGAAAAACAACAGACAAAATAAGAAATTAAAATAAGACAACATTAGTTAACATAGAAAAAGAGTAAGGTCCGATGGCCAGGGAGGACAGAAAAAACAACAAAAAAAAAAAACTCCAGACGGCTGGAGAGAAAAAAAAAATCTCCAGGGGGTCCAGGCCACGAGACCACCCAGCCCCCTCTGGGCATTCTACCTAACATAAATGAAACAGTCCTCTATGTATTTAGGGTTTTCATGGAAGGACTTGATAATGATGGTCATGTAGACTTCTGGCTTTTAATCCATCAATGTAGGAACATCACGGTGCTTTGATCAGGTGGTGGTGGTGCAGGTCGCCACCACAGAAAACCGGGAAAAGAAACAGAAGAGAGAGTAGGGGTTAGTACGGATTTTAGAACCACCATGAATAGTTATTATAATGAACTGAATATACAGAGTATCAGGATTAAATGAAGGTGAAGTTATCAGAAAGCCATGTTACAGTAATGTGTTTTCAGCAGTTTTTTAAAGAGCTCCACTGTATTAGCCTGGCGAATTCCTACTTGTAGGCTATTCCAGATTTTAGGTGCATAACAGCAGAAGGCCACCTCACCACTTCTTTTAAGTTTTGCTCTTGGAATTCTAAGCAGACACTCATTTGAGGATCTGTGGTTACGATTCGGAATATAAGGTGTCAGACATTCTGATATACTGTATAAGATGGAGCGAGACTATTTAAGACTTTGTAACCCATAAGCAGTATTTTAAAGTCAATCCTAAATGACACAGGTAACCAGTGTAGTGACATCAAAACTGGAGAAATGTGCTCGGATTTTCTTTTCTTGTTAGGATTCTAGCAGCTCCATTCTGCACTCATTAGAAACAATTTATGTCTTTTTTGGATGGTCCTGAGAGGAGTGTGTTACAGTAATCTAGTCGACTAAAAACAAACTCATCTTTCAATGATATAAGAAGTCTAACTTTTGCTATGTTTCTCAAGTGAAAAAATGCTGTCCTAGTGATCTGATTAATATGCAATTTAAAATTCAGGTTACAGTCAACAGTTACCCCTAAGTTCTTTACCTCCGTTTTGACTTTTAATCCTAATGCATCAAGTTTATTTCTAATAATCTCATTGTCTCCATTATTGCCAATCACTAAAATTTCTGTTTTCTCTTTATTTAGCTTGAGAAAATTTCTATTCATCCATACTGAAATACAAGTCAGAGATTGTGTTAGTGAATCAAGAGAATCAGGGTCATCAGGTGCTATTGAGATTGTGTTAGTGAATCAAGAGAATCAGGGTCATCAGGTGCTATTGATAAATACAGCTGTGTGTCATCAGGATAGCTGTGGTAACTCACGTTGTGTTCCGAGATAATCTGACCTAACGAAAGCATGTAGATTGAGAAGAGCAAACAGTCCTTCCTTCAGACTTCTTTCTCTCCTCTTTACCGCCTCCAACTCCTCCCAGGCAAGCTTTGTCTTCCTCCTCCCGACTCTGGCTTTCGAGTGGAGTGAGACGGCCTCTTTTATTCAGCACCTGGAAGTCCTCCAGGTGCTCCCCAATTAACATCCGGCAGCACTTCTGGGTGTGGCGGAAGTGCTGCGGACCACAGTTCCGGAGCTGTCCAGGCACTCCCTGGTGTTGGCCACGTCCCTCCATAGGGTTGAGCTTCCAAGCTCTGTGACCCCCATGTAATCCCGGGAGGTCGCCCCCTTGTGATGAAGGGAAGATACTGCCCTTTTCCCGGTCCGTCCCAGTGTGGCAAGGTCCCTGGACATCTGTCACAAAATGGTAGAAAGAATTAACAGTGTAATGCTTGATTTGCTGTTTAGTCCGCACAAAAGGCAATTAACTGTTAGCTGTAACTTATTTTTGCTAAAATAAAAAGTAAATTTATTAAATGGGTATCTCATTGACCCAAGTATAATATGACCTGCAAATGTCATTCCTAAATTGACAGCGTTGCATCAAAACTCAGCAGACTCGGATAGTAAAATTAATTTCTGAGTTGTCCCACCTCTTGGAAGCGAATTCACTTAAAATATCTCGGTCATTTTATTATTCCTACAACACACAAATGCTGCATACTCTACTGCGCAAGTGACAAAAATGTGAGTTTGTAGCGGGGCCACATAGGTATTGTTGTTTACTGTGTTACACCCAGTTGCGTCTCGTCTCAGCACCCCATTTAAACTAATGCGTGTCTGTTTAATGTCATCCCCCTTTAATAAGAAACGGAGAAGGGTGTTGCAGGGAGGCAGCGACCCCCTGGACACGTCGGGACCTGGATTTTAATAGTTACATCCGGCTCATCATTATTTAAACCATCAGGAAGGAAAGAAGAAAGGAGAGGGAGAGAGACAGAGATTTCATGTACCAACAACCGATCAACATTATTCTGCTATTATTTACATCGCGCCTGGTTCCAGTTTGATTCTCATTCCGCCACAATCACGACAACACCATCATCGCCAGAAAACCCGGGGTTGGACATTATAATTCACCATTCACCAAGGAAGCACGGTGAGGTTGTTCTGTTTTATTCGGGAGATTCAAACACAGCCATTTTGATCAGTCATCCGTATTCTGGACAGTGATTTACCGGGACTCAATTTCATGTTCATTGTCATTCAGTACTCATACATTGCTATTATTTGTGTTTTGTGTTTGTTACACGTTTGCAGGGGCAATGGAGGTTTTGTTATTGTACAGGTGTTGTTTTCACTTAGCTGCTTTGGTGGAGGGATATATATATATACAGTTAGGTCCATAAATATTTGGACAGAGACTACTTTTTTCTAATTTTGGTTCTGTACATTACCACAATGAATTTTAAATCAAACAACTCAGATGCAGTTGAAGTGCAGACTTTCAGCTTTAATTCAGTGGGGTGAACAAAACGATTGCATAAAAATGTGAGGCAACTAAAGCATTTTTGTGAACACAATCCCTTCATTTCAGGGGCTCAAAAGTAATTGGACAATTGACGCAAAGGCTATTTCATGGGCAGGTGTGGGCAAGTCCGTTGTTATGTCCTTATCAATTAAGCAGATAAAAGGCCTGGAGTTGATTTGAGGTGTGGTGCTTGCATGTGGAAGATTTTGCTGTGAACAGACAACATGCGGTCAAAGGAGCTCTCCATGCAGGTGAAAGAAGCCATCCTTAAGCTGTGAAAACAGAAAAAACCCATCTGAGCAATTGCATCAATATTACGAGTGGCAAAATCTACATTTTGGTCCATCCTGAGAAAGAAAGCAAGCACTGGTGAACTACTGGTGAACTCAGCAACGCAAAAAGACCTGGACGTCCATGGAAGACAACAGTGGTGGATGATCGCAGAATCATTTCCATAGTGAAGAGAAACCCCTTCACAACAGCCAACCAAGTGAACAACACTCTCCAGGGGGTAGGCAGGTGTATCGATATCCAAGTCTACCATAAAGAGAAGACTGCATGAAAGTAAATCCAGAGGGTGCACTGCAAGGTGCAAGCCACTCATAAGCCTCAAGAATAGAAAGGCTAGATTGGGCCTTGCTAAAGTACATCTAAAAAAGCCAGCACAGTTCTGGAAAAACATTCTTTGGACAGATGAAACCAAGATCAACCTCTACCAGAATGATGGCAAGAAAAAAGTATGGAGAAGGCGTGGAAACAGCTCATTATCCAAAGCATAGCACATCATCTGTAAAACACGGTGGAGGGAGGCAGTGTGATGGCTTGGGCGTGCATGGCTGCCAGTGGCACTGGGACACTCGTGTTTATTGATGATGTGACACAGGACAGAAGCAGCCGAATGAATTCTGAGGTGTTCAGAGACATACTGTCTGCTCAAATCCAGCTAAATACAGCAGTCAAATTGATTCATGATACAGATGGACAATGACCCAAAACATACAGCCAAAGCAACCCAGGAGTTTATTAAAGCAAAGAAGTGGAAAATTCTTGAATGGCCAAGTCAGTCACCTGATCTTAACCCAAATGAGCAGGCATTTCACTTGTTGAAGACTAAACTTCAGACAGAAAGGCCCACAAACAAACAGCAACTGAAAGCCGCTGCAGTAAAGGCCTGGCAGAGCATTCAAAAGGAGGAAACCCAACATCTGGTGATGTCCAGGAGGTCAAGACTTCAGGCTGTCATTGCCAGCAAAGGGTTTTCAACCAAGTATTAGAAATGAACATTTGATTTCCAGTTATTTCATTTGTCCAATTACTTTTGAGCCCCTGAAATGAAGGGATTGTGTTCAAAAAATGCTTTAGTTGCCTCACATTTTTATGTAATTGTTTTGTTCACCCCACTGAATTAAAGCTGAAAGTCTGCACTTCAACTGCATCGGAGTTGTTTCATTTAAAATTCATTGTGGTAATGTACAGAACCAAAATTAGAAAAAAGTAGTCTCTGTCCAAATATTTATGGACCTAACTGTATATGTAGATATATTTTATGTCGCAGATTATTATTCTTGTATCTGTCATTGTATTGTATTTAATATATTCCCACACTTATTTTACATATTTGCTTTCATTTGCTAGTCTTTAACCGTCGATTGGGGAGGAGGGAAAATTATTATTTGTTAGAGGTACGGCTTAGTATTGATAGGTTTTCTCAGTAATTCATCCAGGCCACAGGTCCTGGTAGTGTGGCTGCCGGCCGGTTAAGGGGTCGGCCGTTACAACTTTAAATACACTGGTGTGCAATCCCGACTAATCTGTCTTTGTGGAAAGAAGCAAAAGTCTTCCAGTCTCACTGGAGCCCTTGAAGAGGAAACACAAAAGGCCTTTTTGATTTATTAAGAAAGCCTTCTGTACAATTAGAGATCACATTTACTCTTCCATTTCTGTCCTGGTGATGTGACAATCACAGAAGTGGGTTAATAAACTAGGATAGAAATATAAAGGGAACAAAAGATGATGTGATTATTTTTTTCCTGATTGCTGTTACACTGGAGGAACCTGTTGACTGTTTTTTTCTAGGCTTGTCATTTGAAGACGGAAACAATAACCTATGAGGAAAAGGAACAGCAACTTGTCAACGACTGCGTTAAAGAGCTACGTATGTCTTATTTTCTTTTAAGCAGATTCATTAGTTTGTATTCCCTTTCCATGTATGTGCATTACCTGAGAATGAGGTGCCTTATACAGGCAGTCCCCGGGTTACGTACGAGATAGGGACTGTAGGTTTGTTCTTAAGTTGAATTTGTGTGTAAGTCGGAACAGGTACATTATTTTAATAAATACTATTATTGACCGACTGTAACCAAGTGCTCTACCAATGAATGATGGAGTTTCCCCTCTCTCTGACTTTTTTATTATTTCTACTTTATTTCCCATGGTGATGGTTTTTCTCTTCTTTACTGTATCACCAGCACTTGCATCAGATTTGTGTTTCAGAGACATTGTTGAAGGGTGAAGACAAAAGGTTAAGATGAGCTCTTCTGCACAGCACTGTACACGTTATCACAGCAGGATGGCACGTCTGGTGTACTGACGAGAGACAACTCGCTGCTATGTACGTAACAGTACAAGCAGGCTTGCTATTGAGGATGAATGGAGGTGGCGAGGGGCGATTCATCACCCACCCACCACACAGTCACCTCCACTTGCATACAGTATACTGCCTGCAGCATCAGCCCAGCGAAAACAAACAGGGTGCAGCCAAAGGCGGGTAGTGAATCGCCCACCACCACCCCCATTCAACAGGCAGCCACCCGCGGCATACTAAAATGCTGCCCCCCACCGCCCCATTCACCGTCAATGGCCTCCGTTCAGCCACAACTGGGTCACCACTTGCAACATCATCAGCCACCCACCGAAAATGAACAGGGCAGCCGTTTGAGGGACACTGCAAGGCTGTGTGGTGGGTGGGCAGTGAAACGCCCCCCCTCTGCCCCATCCAGCCTCCGCCCAGTCAGGAGCAATAGCTGCGGCGGAGTGGTGGGCGGGCAGCTGTAATAAAAATGTAAGTTTAATGTGTCTGTGCTCTGTACAAAAATTATTTTATAAATCCACTCACATGTACAGGCCATGCCAAGTTAGCACACAGGGGCCCTCAGCATTTAGAACTGCTAGGTAAGCATTTGAAGAGAGAAAGTAAAACTACAAAAATGGGCATTGTACCATTTCTGTATGTTAGAGATGAAATCGAATCCTCTCCTTTCTTTGTTTGGAACCTAAGTAAGGGCCTACACGTGGAGAAGACGGTATATAAAGACTTGGACAGCAGGCAAATACTTTGAAGCCGACGGACGGATGGGTGATATCGTCATCCGTCCTGAAAACCCTTCCAGCGCAGCGACGAAAAATGGCAGACTGTATAGATCAAGATCCCACCTTGGTATTGTCATGCTATTTGGCTTCCTCGTCTGTAATGCCGTGTAAATTGTCAGTAAAGAAAGCTAAGTTATTTTCTCTTATGTGATTTTTACTGCCGTGTCACTATGGTAGAGTTATCATAGCCTTTTATATCATATCTATATAGTTTTCGGTTACTTAAAACACTGCAATTACAAAAGAGCTTATTCCAACTAGGGAGCTATATTGCCCCTAAAAGGAAACAGCAGCAAACTGCCCCATCAAGCCTCCATCCTGCACATGAGTGGCAGCGGTGGCTCCGGCGACTATGGACCCCGGGTCACCGCTTGCCATGCACCCAGCCGCACACTGAGAATGAATGGGGTGCAGTTCCCACCACCCCATTCATCAGCCGGAGCCGCTTGAGGGACACCACACTGCACGAACAAAACGATTGCATAAAAATGTGAGGCAACTGAAGCATTTTTTGAACACAATCCCTTCATTTCAGGGGCTCAAAAGTAATTGGACAAATTAAATAACTGGAAATCAAATGTTCATTTCTAATACTTGGTTGAAAACCCTTTGCTGGCAATGACAGCCTGAAGTCTTGAACTCCTGGACATCACCAGATGTTGGGTTTCCTCCTTTTTAATGCTCTGCCAGGCCTTTACTGCAGCGGCTTTCAGTTGCTGTTTGTTTGTGGGCCTTTCTGTCTGAAGTTTAGTCTTCAACAAGTGAAATGCCTGCTCAGTTGGGTTAAGATCAGGTGACTGACTTGGCCAGTCAAGAATTTTCCACTGGGTTGCTTTGGCTGTATGTTTTGGGTCATTGTCCATCTGTATCATGAATCAATTTGACTGCTGTATTTAGCTGGATTTGAGCAGACAGTATGTCTCTGAATACCTCAGAATTCATTCGGCTGCTTCTGTCCTGTGTCACATCATCAATAAACACTAGTGTCCCAGTGCCACTGGCAGCCATGCACGCCCAAGCCATCACACTGCCTCCCTCCACCGTATTTTACAGATGATGTGCTATGCTTTGGATAATGAGCTGTTCCACGCCTTCTCCATACTTTTTTCTTGCCGTCATTCTGGTGATCTTGGTTTCATCTGTCCAAAGAATGTTTTTCCAGAACTGTGCTGGCTTTTTTAGATGTTCTTTAGATAGATAGATAGATAGATACTTTATTAATCCCAATGGGAAATTCACATTCTTCAGCAGCAGCATACTGATACAATAAATAATATTAAATTAAAGAATGATAATAATACAGGTGAAAAAAAACAGACAATAACTATGTATAATGTTAAATGTTAACGTTTACCCCCCCTGGTGGAATTAAAGAGTCGCATAGTTTGGGGGAGGAACGATCTCCTCAGTCTGTCAGTGGAGCAGGACAAGTCCAATCTAGCCTTTCTATTCTTGAGGCTTATGAATGGCTTGCACCTTGCAGTGCACCCTCTGTATTTACTTTCATGTAGTCTTCTCTTTATGGTAGACTTGGATATCGATACGCCTACCCCCTGGAGAGTGTTGTTCACTTGGTTGGCTGTTGTGAAGGGGTTTCTCTTCACCATGGAAATGCGATCATCCACCACTGTTGTCTTCCGGGGACGTCCAGGTCTTTTTGCGTTGCTGAGTTCACCAGTGCTTGCTTTCTTTCTCAGGATGTACCAAACTGTAGATTTTGCCACTCGTAATATTGTAGTAATTTCTCAGATGGTTTTTTTCTGTTTTTGCAGCTTAAGGATGGCTTGTTTCACCTGCATGGAGAGCTCCTTTGACCGCATGTTGGCTGTTCACAGCAAAATCTTCCACATGCAAGCACCACACCTCAAATCAACTCCAGGCCATTTATCTGCTTAATTGATAATGACATAACGACGGACTTGACCACACCTGCCCATGAAATAGCCTTTGAGTCAATTCTCCAATTACTTTTGAGCCCCTGAAATGAAGGGGTTGTGTTCAAAAAATGCTTTAGTTGCCTCACATTTTTATGCAATCGTTTTGTTCACCCCACTGAATTAAAGCTGAAAGTCTGCACTTCAACTGCATCGGAGTTGTTTCATTTCAAATTCATTGTGGTAATGTACAGAACCAAAATTAGAAAAAAAGTTGCCTCTGTCCAAATATTTATGGACCTAACTGTATGTTATTCCAATAGATTGCACGTCACAAAGATTGTTATCGTTATCGTTTTTTCGTGTCTGCTGTTTCTATAGGAGGGTGACAATGAGTTAAATTCCAATGGATGTTTTTCAAATGTTGACGAGCGATATGCAAAAGGGATCACCGAAAACAAAAGTAGCAAAAAAAAAAAAAACAGTATGAGGAAAGTTCGATGAAAGAAATTTTTTTTTTACAATGTTTCTGTTTGGGGATCGTTGTGCACAACTGAGCTGCAACCACAGATCTAACTGCTCTGTGGATGATTCATTCAAGCATTTCAAGGTCACTTCGTTGTAATGAAAGTATCTGCTGAATGTACTTCGTAGTAACGAGATTTCTATAGACTCATGTCATATGTGGAAGCTGTCAGGACCATAAAAACACTTTGTCGTAATACTCTCTCACCTCGGTCTCTCTCCTCTCTCTGCGCCGCTACAAAGCCCGCGCCCACCAAGCGTTCTGAAAAGTCTGAGTGAGTCTCCGTTGCTGGCAGTTCTCTCGCGGCCCGGCTGTCAGACGGCTGTGGCCCGATAGTGGGCCGCGGACAGGGGGTTGGAGACACCTGCTTTAGGCATTCATTTCAACAGCTTACTTAATTCAGTTGGATATGCCAACATATTTTTCTTACTACCTCAAAACCTCTTCCCTTAACAAGTGTAATTGTATAGAGCTTATTCTGAGTTTTCAAGATATACATTTTTCAAAAAATAATTACATGAAATTAGGTATTTTACTGTGTACTGCCTTGTATTTCCACTTATAATTCTTTATTTATTCCTAAAATTATTTTTAAGACGTGCATAGAAACCATATTGTGATTGTTAAACTAGTTTCACTAAAAGGTGGTGAAAGGATACTGGTAACTAAATCTTACTAGTTTTAATTGCGAAATATTTTAGATTGACCTGACCAATAAACTATGTCAAAAACTGTCATGTAGTTTTATTACAATCAGTGCTAGAAGGCCTTTTTTGCTTTGCTCCCCCCACCCCACCATAACCTAGAAAGTTTTAAATTTGTCAAAAATTTTGATCTCTGGATTTCGACGGATCTCAACATTTTAGCGTCCCCTGACACCATAAACATTGATATCTCGCCGATGTGTGTCTGTCTGTCTGTGTGCTAAACGGCTGGACGTAAAAATAGCAAACTCACAACTTAGGACTGTTGCAAGATAACGATGTGCTGATTAGTTTTTGAGCCAAATCATGCAAGAGACAGAGGAACCCTCAAATACCATAATTCTGCAATTTATTATGAAATCTTCTCGTTAATTGCTATTATAACAGCCTGTTTTATGATAAGAAAGAACAGCATCAGAGAAGTAAATAATTACTGAAATGTTATCGAATAGTTTGGGTAACTTGGTTCCGAGGGCATAAAGCCTACTGACGCTCACATCCAAATTTTTTCAGTTGCAGACCGTTAAATCATATACAGGTGCTGGTCATAAAATTAGAATATCATGACAAAGTTGATTTATTTCAGTAATTCCATTCAAAAAGTGAAACTTGTATATTAGATTCATTCATTACACACAGACTGATGTATTTCAAATGTTTATTTCTTTTAATGTTGATGATTAAAACTGACAACTAATGAAAGTCCCAAATTCAGTATCTCAGAAAATTAGAATATTGTCATAAGGTTCAATATTGAAGACACCTAGTGCCGCACTCTAATCAGCTAATGAACTCAAAAGCCTTTAAATGGTCTCTCAGTCGAGTTCTGTAGGCTACACAATCATGGGGAAGACTGCTGACTTGACGGTTGTCCAAAAGACGACCATTGACACCTTGCACAAGGAGGACAAGACACAACAGGTCATTGCTAAAGAGGCTGGCTGTTCACAGAGCTCTGTGTCCAAGCACATTAATAGAGAGGCGAAGGGAAGGACAAGATGTGGTAGAAAAAAGTGTACAAGCAATAGGGATAACTGCACCCTGGAGAGGATTGTGAAACAAAAGCCATTCAAAAATGTGGGGGAGATTCACAAAGAGTGGACTGCAGCTGGAGTCAGTGCTTCAAGAACCACCACACACAGACGTATGCAAGACATGGGTTTCAGCTGTCGCATTCCTTGTGTCAAGCCACTCTTGAACAAGAGACAGCGTCAGAAGCGTCTATGCCTGGACTGCTGCCGAGTGGTCCAAAGTTATGTTCTCTGATGAAAGTAAATTTTGCATTTCCTTTGGAAATCAAGGTCCCAGAGTCTGGAGGAAGAGAGGAGAGGCACAGAATCCACGTTGCGTGAGGTCCAGTGTAAAGTTTCCACAGTCAGTGATGGTTTGGGGTGCCATGTCATCTGCTGGTGTTGGTCCATTGTGTTTTCTGAGGTCCAAGGTCAACGCAGCCGTCTACCAGGAAGTTTTAGAGCACTTCATGCTTCCTGCTGCTGACGAACTTTATGGAGATGCAGATTTCATTTTCCAACAGGACCTGGCACCTGCACCCGGTGCCAAAGCTACCAGTACCTGGTTTAAGGACCATGGTATCCCTGTTCTTGATTGGCCAGCAAACTCGCCTGACCTTAACCCCATAGAAAATCTATGGGGTATTGTGAAGAGGAAGATGCAATATGCCAGACCCAACAATTCAGAAGAGCTGAAGGCCACTATCAGAGCAACATGGGCTCTCATAACACCTGAGCAGTGCCACAGACTGATCGACTCCATGCCACGCCGCATTGCTGCAGTAATCCAGGCCAAAGGAGCCCCAACTAAATATTGAGTGCTGTACCTGCTCATACTTTTCATGTTCATACCTTTCAGTTGGCCAACATTTCTAAAAATCCTTTTTTTTGCATTGGTCTTAATTGATGTTCTAATTTTCCGAGATACTGATTTTGGGACTTTCATTAGTTGTCAGTTATAATCATCAACATTAAAAGAAATAAACATTTGAAATACATCAGTCTGTGTGTAATGAATGAATCTAATATACAAGTTTCACTTTTTGAATGGAATTACTGAAATAAATCAACTTTGTCATGATATTCTAATTTTATGACCAGCACCTGTTGTGTGTTACATGTGATGCAGGAATTGTCATGAGTTCATCCTGAACATGTTAGAACATCTCTTTAACTAATTTTGTTGCTTAATGTTTTATTTGAAAACATATGATGGGGGTCTGTAATGCAGAGGTAGCGTGATTTTGTTTTTTCTTTCTTCTTGTTTCCCTTAAGGTGATGCAAATATTCAGATCACCTCAATTGCAGAAGAATTAGCCAAGAAAACGGAGGATGCTGCTCGGCAACAAGAAGAAATCACACACCTATTATCCCAAATAGTTGACTTGCAGAAGAAGTCCAAAGCAGTAAGGGAATAGTAAAAGTTAAACTTACTTCATAGTAGAATAATCTGCTGATGAAAACAAAAAAACAACCGGGATAGGCACAGCTGTCTTGGGATGCTGGTAGGAATTCTAGTAGAAATAGGTAATACTTGTATTTCATTTTTGAATAAGTTTGAAGACTAAAGTCAGAAAAGAAATATAGTTTTTTAAAGGGTTAAATTTAAAAGTGTGAAATTCAGTTTTGAACTCCTCATTAACTTCTGGTATTTATTCTTGTCCACTGATTTCATATCCAGCCATCCACAAGCCATTGTGTGATCGGATTTATCTAGTGCGGTGTTGTTGGGAGCTCATTGTAGCAAATAGCAGCAAGATGAGAGCGGACTTCTGGACAGGGTGCTAGTCCATCCCACAAGGCACCCTCACACACCATCTATGTTAATTCAGAGTTGCTTATTATTCTAACATGCATGTCTTTGGGAAGCAGGAGATGTGACAGTTTAATTCCTGGAACAGTTATGTGGCGTCACCTAAGCTTCTGAAAATTGGGAGCTGTTAAAAGTGACGTAAGTCAAGAATGCTATGAAAAAGTCAAATGTCTATGACTGGCATACGAGGCTGAATGACATGTGAACAACAACACCAGAACTGGATCATACGTACATCGTGACAATGCCCCAAGCCATGATGCATTCAGTGTTCATGACTTCCTGCTAAGAAATCAAGCACATCCTTGTCACCTGACTTGTGAATAGCCCCTTGTCGTTTGTGGCTCTTCCCAAAAATAAAAACTGTCATTAAAAGACAAAGTTTTTCAAAAATTTCAGACATCCAGTTTAATGTAACAGAATATTCCAGAAACAGAGATCCAGGTACAGTATGTTTCCAGCAGTGGTAATGTCATTTACCTAAATGCATAGCTGCAGAAGGAAAAGACTTTGAAGGTGACAGTAGTCTCTGGTACTGATGCCCACACGTTTTTTCTACAGATTCTTTCCTGGAGTTAAATTGTCACACCTCATAAACCCAAGCATCTGGTGGAGAATCGACACAGGCAAAAGGAGCACTTGCAGTTGTCACACACGGTGCCCGCTTTAATGCAAATAATTTGTTCCTTTTAGCATACTGAATATTGCATATAAATGTTCTTACACCCTGCAGTGGGTTGGTGCCCTGCCCGGGGTTTGTTTCCTGCCTTGCACCCTGTGTTGGTTGGGATTGGCTCCAGCAGACCCCGGTGACCGTGTAGTTAGGATATAGCAGGTTAGGTAATGGATGGATGGAAGTTCTTACAGCAGCCATAGTTCATCTAACCTGTTCAGATGTTCATTGCTTAAGTCTTAAACTGAAATGACAGTACATTGTGACTCCTACTATACATTGTCAAAGTGCTGTTGTTGTCTTTTTTAAGTATCATTTTTTTTCATAAAAAGTTTTTTTTTTTTTTCCCCAGTATGCAGTCGAAAATGAAGAACTTAGCCAACATTTGGGTGCAGCCAAAGATGCCCAACGCCAGCTCACTGCAGAGGTGAGTGTGTTATAGCTGGCTAGACACGTTTTCTGATTTCCGTCCATGAGTTGTTTGGCTTCCATCTCTGTCACTGTACTGTACAACCATTTATCTTTCATCTTTTGCTCTCTATCCCCATTGTGACTGTTGACTATCGCCCTGATCTTTTCTATCAACTCAGAATTTTTCTTCTATTTAATATGTGTATCTCTTTTCTTAGCACTGTGCAGCTCCTCACATGGCTTGATTAAGTGTTTTCATTCAGTAGCATATAGAGGCTTCTTTATGACTTAAAATGGGGGGCAGCTCATCTAACGTCTTTAATGCATTAGTTACATTGGCATTGACTGAAAATCAGGCACCACCATCTGTCATAAACGTGTCACTGAAGTAAGAGAGCATTCTTATTTTCTTGTCAACAGTTATAATGCCAAATTATCACTGCTCATACTTACTACTTTTGCACGTAGCCTTCCTCTTATCAAGAATTAAAAGGAAATCTTACTATTTTTATTTTATTTTTAGCATTTTTTGTCAAACCCTAAGGTTATGACTCCCAAGTGTCACAGTTTGGCATCACTATGCATCACCAATGTGACATAGCCTGTATATGTTAGTGCATGAGTACTTTTATATGTTGTTGTTTGGTGGTCATGGCAGTCATCTCTCTCTCTCCATATATATATATATATATATATATATATATATATATATATATATATATGATGTTGTGAGATACGCCCGAACACCACCAGACAGACACCACTTCTTTATAAAAGCACACATTTGTTTTTCCTCTACTTCGCACAGCACACAGTGCTCTCGCACCAACCACCCCTAACACAGGCCTTCTCCACAATGTCCTTGGACTGCCTTTCTTCTGCTCCCGCTCCAGACTCCAGCTCCCAGACTATATGTAGGAAGGCGGCCCCTTTTATGTTCACCCGGACGTGCTCCAGGTGCTCGATGATACTCTTCCGGCAGCACTTCCTGGAAGCAGTCCGGGCATCGCTGGAAGGATCTTCCCCCACCTTCCCAGGTGTGGCGGAAGTGCAGAGCCTCCTTACTGCATCCCCATGGTCCCCTGCTTATCCAGGGCGGTTGCCCCCCCTGGGGACGTACTGACTGCCTCCCTGTCCTTCCAGGCATCCCGGCTGGGTCTGGCCCCGGCCCCCAGCCTCCTGTGACAATGTATATATGTAAATGTATAATTACCCCAATCTACATGCTGTCAAATGAACGAACCACACGCCATGGCGCAACGTTAGAGGCTTTGCCTCTGGCGCTGACGTCCAAGGTTCGGTTCCCCAAGAGGGGGGTGCAGTGAGTGTGTACGCCTGATGAGCCCAGAATTAGGGCGAAACACATGTCGCATACTCTTTGCATTATTTGACAGTAAAACTATTTCAACCATATGTATATGTATATATAGTGCATCCGGAAAGTATTCACAGCGCATCACTTTTTCCACATTTTGTTATGTTACAGCCTTATTCCAAAATGGATTAAATTAATTTTTTCCCTCAGAATTCTACACACAACACCCCATAATGACAACGGCTGTGAATACTTACGTACATGTGCTTTCTCAATTTTCTTATTTTTAATAAATTTGCAAAAGTCTCAAGTAAACTTTTTTCACGTTGTCATTATGGGGTGTTGTGTGTAGAATTCTGAGGGAAAAAATTAATTTAATCCATTTTGGAATAAGGCTGTGACATAACAAAATTTGGAAAAAGTGATGCGCTGTGAAAACTTTCCGGATGCACTGTATGTGTTTGTGTGTGTGTATATATATATATATATATATATACTGTATATATATATATATATATATATATATACTGTATATATATATATATATATATATATATATATATGTTTGATATCATTCTTTTCAGAATTTATCGAACATTAATGTGATGTTGTTAGATTTTCAGACTCTTATTATGTTTTTAAATCATAAACTAAAAAATATCAAGGACTCGCGTCCTGCAAGACGAGACTTTGTGCCAAGAGATTTAAGCATGCCCAGGGCCAAAAATGAAAGACAAAGAGTAGGACAGCTGCTGTACAGGCTTTTAAATGTTTGATGCGCCGCACAAGATGCAGATCACGCAGCACAGCAGTAGCAGCAATCCAGTAGCTTTCTGAGTAAAGAGGAGGTAAATAAAAAACTATTTGTTTCCAATTGTAACACCGTTTAAGAGGGTGTTTCGGAGGAGTGACCGTGTCTTCTTGGGGTGTGTTCAGCTCCCCTCTTCACAACGTGAGCAGCAGAGACACGAAGTGGCTGGCGAGCAAAACGAGCAGGGTGGGAACCCCCTAGTATATATATATATATATATATATATAATATATATATAAAATCCAATGTCTGTCTGTATGTCTCTCTGCTTTTCACGGGAGAACTACTTAATGGATTCAGATTGGGTTTTTTTCTATAAGTTGCTTGAACATTCTGGTTGATTTTGCGTCTTCTCTCATCACGCTAAGTATCATAGTTCGCATGACGTCAGGAGTGTGGAGCCAGGCGAGGCCCTCCTCACTCTCATGCTAGCCTCCGTTCAAGTCGGTCTACCTCTTGCCACATTTTGGAGTGTATCTGGTCTCCACTTAGCTAGCGATACCTATTTGTTTGTTGATTTTTAAAGTTTGTCCTGTTTCACTACTACACATATATACTTATATAAGGGTAAGCCACATAATTATCTGTGTTTTTTATTAAAATAGTGAGAGACAACTTAGAGAGAGGAAAATTATTCTCGAGCAGTTCACCTTATCTGTCTGATGACTTGGAATTTGTTTTTTGATTCTTACTCGTGCAAAGAATGAGGCTCAAAGTGTTTGTTTTGCCCTTTTGTTTGGTTTTCAGTCTTTACGCCTTGTGTGTGATGATCCCTGCTACATTAATAAGTCATAAAAAGACTGTGGCACTCATTACAAAAGAAAAAAAAAAGTATTGGTTTGATGACATGTTTTTTATGGAAATGATTTAAATAGCTTGATGTACCTCTCACACGAGAAGGGAAAAAAACACATTTATTGGTAGGCGACTCCTTTTACATGACTGTATCTTTTATAAACTCAGTTTCACCAGTTTGTGACCTGAAAAAAGTGCCTCCTAGAGTTTTTTTTTTTGTATGGGCCACTGACACAGCTCCTGCACATCTCGTGCTTCCTCATCCTAAGCTACAACTTTCAAGTATTTGATCCAATTGAGCTTTGCTGTTTATCATCAGTGCCAGCTCATTTGCACAAAAGAGCAACCATTGGAATTCTAAAGATGCTTCTCTTTTCACCATTCTGGCAAACAATATTGAACAGGATTGGACTCAGGACAGGGTCCTGTAGATGTGCCACGTTAACCTCAAGACTTTTAGTGTTGCCATCCTGACCGCTATAAGTTCTTCTCAATGTTTTAGCAGTATAGTATATAGTGGGCAACTTTTAAATAGTATCTGGATGAGATAAAAGAACAACTTGGCTGTTAGCAAACTAAACAGGCTGGGTGGACGCAGTGGTCTCATGATGTTTGTGAAGCTAATGTTCTGTGGTGCTTATTTCTTTAAGGATATAATTATCACCAGCTTATGTGAACCTACTGGTCTGTTTCCCACAAGCTCACACACTTCCCACACTTATTTGTGTTCTGCTGAAAAGGACATTGAGTAATTTTCAAATGTGTAGTTCTGAATGTGAGCCAAATGACAACATTTTAATTACTGGTAGCATTTTGGTTATTTTGGGCGGCACGGTGGCGCAGTGGTAGCGCTGCTGCCTCGCAGTTAGGAGACCTGGGTTCGCTTCCCGGGTCCTCCCTGCGTGGAGTCTGCATGTTCTCCCCGTGTCTGCGTGGGTTTCCTCCCACAGTCTGAAGACATGCAGGTTAGGTGGATTGGTGATTCTGACATTGGCTGTAGTGTGTGCTTGGTGTGTGGGTGTGTTTGTGTGTGTCAAGTATGCAGAGTGCATGGAGATGCTTCATGAGGCACAGGAAGAGCTGAAGAATCTGAGGAATAAAACGATGCCCAACAGCACTCCACGCCGCTATCACTCACTGGGCTTATTTCCATTGGTGAGTGGTCACCGAGATTTTAACTACCATCTGACGTTTTGTGGTGATGTGAATTCCCAACATGCTCCAATCAATATATTGATAGCATGGCTCTGCTCCAAATAAATCCTCCTTCACTTTAACTTATCTTGCTTTTTGTCTTGTGTCCTTTATAGAGCAAGTGATGGCACCTTTTTTCATTGTCATCATGTAAAATAAAAACTGATTATTTATAAATAAAGGGGGACTTGAAAGCGAGTCCTGCCTTGTGCCCTTTGTTGGCTGGGATTGGCTCCAGCAGACCCCCGTGACCCTGTGGTCGGATTCAGCGGGTTGGAAAATGGATGGATGGATTTTGTTTATTTTTCACCCACCATATCTTCTTTCACCGTTTAAAATGACATTCCTACTGTATTTTTTTTTTTTTTTTTTTTAGTATTAGGTGGCTCCTCCCCCTGCTCACTTCGCTCGCCCACCTCTGGGTTTTTTTTACCGGATATACAATTTAAAGAGATTGTTATTTTCATGGGAATTGTTACATATGCATTATTTTCACTTTTACTTTAAAACTTTTGTAAAAACAGTATTTGTCCTTTATTTCCGGCCCCAGGCATGGTTAAATCTCTTTCTGGCGGGATGTATAACGCTGCTCGTGTTGTGAAGGGGGCTGAATGCACGCTAAGGATATGCCATCGGATCAGCTGCTGGCAAGCTGCGTGCTCTGCTTGTCGTGCTGCGCGTCAATCATTTAAAAGCCTGTACAGCAGCTGTCCTTTTGCTACTTTGCATCTCTGCCGCTCGTGTTGTGAAGGGGGGGAGGACTGAACGCATGCTAAGGAGATGCGGTCGGATCATCTGCTGGCTTGCTGCTGCTGCTGGTGAGCTGGGTGTTCTGCTTGTCATTGTTTTAAGAGCTGGGAGCACATGAAGTTTGTCTGCCAAAAGCATTCCAACAACTGCGAGGTTAGATGTCCGTGAACTTGTTTTAAATTGTTTGTAAGTAGGGCGTGACGTGCAAAAGTCACCGTCTCACGGGTTTTGCTTCCTAAGGTTGTAATGTCTAGTCTCGCGTGTCGTCAAAGTGTCTCTCTGAGATGATCACGTCCTGATCGCTTTGCTCAACCACCCCAGACGTGCGCTACACTCTTGCCACTTCGCATCACTCCCGCTCGCGTTGTGAAGGGGGAGAGCTGAACGATCGCTTCGCTCAACCCCCCCCCCCCTCCCAGGGGCACGCTATGCTCGTGCCACTTTGTGTCTCTCCCGCTCGCGTTGTGAAGCAGGAGAGCTGAACGCTCGCTAAGGAGATGCAGACAGATCAGCTGCTGGCTTTGTGCTGGTGCTGGCGAGGTGAGCATCGATCATTTAAAAACCTGTACAGCAGCTGTCCTTTTGTCTCACTGCTTTGTCTCACGTGACATTAAAGTGTCTCTCGCGAGACGTCAGATTGTCTTTTGAGAAGATCACGTCTTGTCTCCCTCCCAAGATTTTTTTTTTTATAAAAGAGAGATTTTGACTAATGCTGTTTAATTTCATCTCAGTTACGAGAGCTGGAGGACAAGTATGCAGAGTGCATGGAGATGCTTCATGAGGCGCAGGAAGAGCTGAAGAATCTAAGGAATAAAACCATGCCCAACAGCACTCCACGCCGCTATCACTCACTGGGCTTGTTTCCATTGGTGAGTGGTCACCGAGATTTTAACTACCGTCTGACGTTTTATGGTCATGTAAATTCCCATCATGCTGCAATCAATATATTGATAGCATGGCTCTGCTCCAAATACATCCTCCTTTTCTTCACTTTAACTTATCTTGCTTTTTGTCTTGTGTCCTTTGTAAAGCAAGTGATGGCACCTTTTTTTCATTGTCATCATGTAAAATAAAAACTGATTATTTATAAATAAAGGGGGACTTGAAAGCGAGTCCTGCCTTGTGCCCTGTGTTGGCTGGGATTGGCTCCAGCAGACCCCCGTGACCCTGTGTTCGGATTCAGCGGGTTGGAAAATGGATGGATGGACCTGAAAGTGAGCATAATGCTTAATAGATTTGTACTTTTGGACAAAGACATGTTAACAAAGAATGTTAATTTTTTTTTAAAAAATCTGTTCTAAAAGGTAAGGAGCAAAATGGGTATGTTATAATATTGACTTATTTTTTGCAGTTTGTCGTCTGGGAATATATTGTTTGACACTACCGAAATTTTAAATAACTGTTCGTATAGTATTCATTCAAAGGAATCCATATTTTAAAATGTGAAATATTCCAATCACTATTATGGGTATTCTAACCTTTACAAAATTAAAGGCTTACCTCACAAGGCATTGCAATTATTACCCATGTAATTTTGTATTTGATTTTTGATGTCCTACACATCCCACTCTCTGGGACATTTTTTGACATTTCAATAGAATACAATTTAGAATCTTACGTGAATTTGTGTGTGTTTTTTTTGCCATTGTTCCCCATATAGTTAAACTCCTAATTAAAAAGCAAAAGCAAAATTCTATAGATTAGTATGTTTGTTATGTGTGTTACTGACTCCTTGTACAGTTGCCCTTTTACTATATTAGAATACAATGAATAATGAGTATCATGTATTTATTTTTGTTTATTTTACCATTTTTATGAATGTCATGGTGGCCACAATTTTGTCTTCCTTTTGCTCTGATGGTACTTGTTGCTAGGTATGTGAGCCATGGAGGGTCTGATGTGTGATGGCCACCACTTACTGAAGATCCTGAAATATGTTAGAACGTGTAAGAACTTTGTGTCAGACAAAAGCTTCACATGCAAAATCGGCACAAAGTATCTCAATAAAATTATTTCTAGATTTCATCTAATTATCATTTTGACTTCAAGTTTACCAGCGGTATCCCTTATGGGCTTCATAAAATGTATACCTGTTTGTCTATTTATTTATAACTAGACAGAGAGCCCGTTTCGACAACATAAGATGAAAAGGACACGAATGGAATAGTAATAAGTATAAGCACCACAAACCTGATATAGGTGTATTGAATGAATGCGTAATTAGGCCTCGAGCTGTAGTCGAAATCGCCTTTCAGGCCTCTAGAGCTTTAATCAAAGTCGCCTTTCTCTTTGAATTTTTGCAGCCGTAAATCTGCCGCCTGCTGCGATGTTGGGGTTGGATGTTGGTTGAAGTTGCCTTTCTCTTTGAATTTTCGCGGCCGTAAATCTGCCGCCTGCCGCGATGTCTGTCTCGTAAGGTTTTTCGGGCAGCTGCGTAGAAGGTGACTGCGGATTCGGCTTCGGACGGACGTGAGTGAGTGAGTGAGTAGGCTGGCGAATTATATATAAGATTTTAAGTTGACCATTCGAATTTTTACCAGTCTCCAGTGTTTCAGATCCTCGTTAGTCTGATTTTTCCTTTTTGTTGTTAAATCTTGGCCGTATCTGTCTCGTTCATTCATTTCTTGACCAAATGGTCATAACATGCTGTGGCACACTTACTATAAGAAAAGTTGTGGTACAGCCAGGAGTTCCATTCTCAGTTCTTTGGTCTCCACCTTTATGCAGTAAACAACAACAACATTTATTTCTGTAGCACATTTTCATACAAAAAAGTAGCTCAAAGTGCTTTACATAATGAAGAAAAGAAAAATAAAAGACAAAATAAGAAATTAAAATAAGACAACATTAGTTAACAGAAAAAGAGTAAGGTCCGATGGCCAGGGGGGACAGAAAAAACAAAAAAAAACTCCAGACGGCTGGAGAAAAAAATCAAATCTGCAGGGGTTCCAGGCCACGAGACCACCCAGTCCCCTCTGGACATTCTACCTAAAACATAAATGAAATAGTCCTCTTTGTATTTAGGGTTCTCACGGAAGGACTTGATGATGATGGTCATGTAGACTTCTGGCTTTTCATCCATCAATGTTGGAACATCACGGTGCTTTGAGTAGATGGTGGTGGCGCAAGTAAAGAAGTCTAACATGAGTTAAATACACCGTATCCTGAAAGGTTCAATAGCTGTTTATTGTATGAAGTCAAGGAAGAATTCAAAGCCTTGCAACTTGTGTAGTATGTGTAGAATTTTTGTTTCGACATCACAGAGTATTTGTTTATGCCATTAGCAAGCGGTGTCAGTTAAAACTGTAAGCAATGATGCAAAAAAATGACATCACAGGAGAGTTCAGTACACACAAGACACACAAATCGAGCCATTTAAACCATGCAAACACTTTAAAGCATGAGTTACCCACTAATGCCATAAATCCAACAAAATGAAAAATAGTGGATCATGTCTCTTAAATGAGAAATCTCTTAACTTAAGGTGTTGCTCAGTATGTGTTTGTACGATTGAGTACATAAGTTTTAGAAAGTATTTCTTTATGTGTTTCTCAGGACTCGCTGGCTGCTGAGATAGAAGGAACAATGAGAAAGGAGCTTAAGATGGAGGACCCCATACTGGAGGAGCAAAAGTGGGTAAAAAAAAGAGAAGAAAATGCTAACCCTCAAGATCTCTCTATATTGTATTTCTAGTTTCATTTTCTCGACTAAATTTATTAAAGTTTTTTAACATTTTAGGGAGTGCAATTATATAAATAAATCAATGTATATTGTAATTATTCAGTTCAGTTTATTTTTGTATAGCACTCTTTATTGAGTGTAGGTACAGAGCACTGTGACAAGTTCTCAGATAAAATGCCAATATAAATTTTAGAAATGACTAAATACAGAATCCAAAAACATGGAATCCAACAATATTTGTTCATTAATTGTTGATCTATGGCCAATTAATAATGCATTGGCCAGCTTTAAAACTTAAAACACTGGATCATAAAACACGCACCATTCATTTAGTGTTTTATACTGGGAGCATAGCCTGACCCACTGTTTGTAGACTAACTGTACTACTTGTCCAAGAAAAGTTGAAATCTACGTATTCATCCTAAACTTCAGCATTAACATTTGCAGTGCACCATGCAATACATATGTCTTAGTTATGTGCTATTGAGGATGGGATTTGTAAAAGCAGTGTGGTAATATTTATGATGGGCCATCTATTGGATTAACAAATGTTATGCATTTTATTACTAAAATGTTTGTGATGCGCCCTCTGTTGGAGTAATAAAGACATAGACTCACACACTCAGGCACTTATCCTTTTATTTATGGTGAATACAGTATATATATATATATATATATATATATATATATAAATTAATATATATATATACACACACATACATATACATATATATATTGTAACACTAGAGGGCGCTGTCGCTCCTCAAACCCCGCAGACAAACGTCCAAGACACCAAGTAAAAGCACTTAGAAATATTTTAATTTCTTCTTTTCGATATTGTGCCACAGTAGACACCACTAACACCACCATAAACAAATCAATAATACAATAAATCCTCCTCTCCTCCTAGCAGCTCCATCACTCTACCACCCAACTCCGGCTCTCCTTGCTGGGTCTGCACCAGTCCTTTATATAGCCCTTGACCCAGAAGTGCTCCTGTCCTTCAGTCCATGTGATTCAATAGCACTTCTGTTCTTCTGTCCCCGCGACTTGGGAGTACTTCCGGGCTATAGGGAAAATAAAAAACCCTGGGTCTACCTGCAGCATCTCCCGATGGCACCCACAGCACCCAGCAGGGATGTGAGGTCAAACTCCATCTCCCATGATGCCCTGCGGGAATCCGGGGCACCTTCATGCTGCAGGGAGGACTCTATCTAGCGGCCTGGATGTGTTGGCCAGGATAAGCTGCCGGCCGCCTCTCAAAATATATATACTGTATATATGCTAGCTGTGTAAGCACATGCTGTAAAAGTCCCGGGCTCCTAGAAACAATTGAAATCGTCAGAAAAAAATTAAAATGCAGAGTCAGTGGTTTTGTTTTGCGGACGTGCTTGCCTCAGTTGTCTATCAGTGGCTAAGCGTGTTTCTCTCTCCTCGGAGGTTATCATTTTGCAGATGTGCTCACCTTGCTTGTGCATTAGCGGCTAAGCAAGTTTGTCTTTCCTTGGAAGCCTCACTTTGGCGACAGAGTCACTTTCTTTCAACTTCATGCTGTAGCCTCGCACTTCTTTCTTCTTCCAACTTATTAACTTGGGACTGCTTTGCCGGCTCTTTGAGCTTCATGCTGTAACCTTGCACTTCCAGGCTGGACAGACAGACATGCACATTTCAACGCGTTTATATATCTATCTTTATATATAAAAAAAAAATATATATATATATATATATATATATATATATATATATATATATATACACACAGACACACACACACACACACAAGCTCACATAGGTGATTTGGCTTTTGTAAGCCCCTGCAGCTGGTTTAGTGATTGGAAATTTGAATTTAATAGTACATTATAATTAACTATTGTAGTTTATTCTTTGTGCACTCATATGTAATAATCCTGTACAATTTTGTACATTTTTTATATTTTCAAAATTACATCTAGTTGTGACCTCCAGGAGCCATTTTATATGAAATTTCCTGCATTGTTGTTTTTGTTGACTAAAATTGTAATATAATAAATTCTTCCCTACCTTGTTTTTCATGATAAAAATTCTAAGAAATAACAACTAATTCATTTAGCATAGCATTCTGAATAAAATATGACTTGGAGAAATTGTGAACATACACTGCTCGTTTTTAAATGATAATCTACTTCACAATCATAACTTTAAAAGTGTTTTTCTATAGGCAGATCTTTTTTTTCTGTTGAGTTTCCGCCTTGCAAAGGAAACTCCAAGGAAAGCTGTTGCATTTACTTTACACATGGAAATACCAAGGTCGTGTTAGAACTTGTCTGCTGTGAGTTATTAAATATTTATGCTCATGTCATTTATAATTTACATTTTATTAATCAGCAGAACACAGTATCATGTTGATTAGTATGGGTGAACAAATATTAATGCAGTATTATTTGCGTTATCTTACACACAAGTCTAATGTTTATTTAACATTGTGTAAAGAAAAAAGTGAAAGTGATATTTAGAAGCAAAACATGTTGTCTTTATTAAAGTCTGCTGGTTGAATGTGGGGCGTCACAGTGGCCTCATGCCTGCAGAGTCCTGTATTCATATCCCAGCCTGGGCATTTCTTGTGTATGTGAAGGAGTGTAAAGGTTAACATTTCTTTTCTTAATTAGTAAAGAGGTGGTGTTCGTAATGTGATTGTGATGTTGAGTGTGTGACAAATGTGTACCACCTGGTGGTGAGGCTAAGAATATCCTTTTTTTTATTTTTCTCAAGTATATTTATGATTTCTGGCTCTTTATCATCCAAATTGTTGCACAGCCATCCTCCCAGTGTTCCACTCCATCTGAACCAGTGTGGTGCTGAGGTGTCACCCGTTGCATCTGGGATCCTGAGGTGGTTTGTCATGTGGTGGGCGCTGCGCCTGCTCTTAACCTCTCACTCTCATTCTCTCAGAAAGAGTGACTTGTGTGAGGGATTTTTGGCAACTGTTAGTTTATACAGCATCTCCCAACATTTTGTAGAAAATCCCTATTGCGCAGTCCTTTTGGTGACTTCCTTGACAAAAGACAAACAAATTCCATCATTGGCTGGTTCCATTTTTATTTATTTATTTATTTGTTTGTTTGTTTATTTATTAATTTTATTTTTTTTATATTTTAATTTAATTTTTTTTATGTTTTCATTTTATTTTTTACTGGGTGGGGGGGGCAAGACCCCTGGTGCCCAAACCCCAGTTGCGGCCAGAATATTAGTAAAATCTGTAAATGTACAAAAGAAAAATTATTATTTATTAGAGTCAAAATCACGAAATTCTATAAATATGTAAAAGAAAATTTAATTATTAATTAACGGAGTAAAAATCATGAAATGAGAATAAAATATTTACTGCTTTACCAATTGGAGTATTCCCATTAATCTGAGGTCCAGTCTGCTTGATGAGTATTTATAAGAGACTAAATAAATGATCCATTCGATTTAACGGACATTCTGATAGATAAAAAAACTTTTTTTTTCTTAAAAATGACTGATTTAAATAACAGGAAAAATCACGTGAAAACTAAAGTGGTATGCAATGGGTCCTCACAGGTGGTGCAGTGGTAGTGCTGCTGCTGCTGCTTTGCAGTAAGGAGACTGTGGAAGATTGTGGGTTCGCTTCCCGGTTCCTCCCTGTGTGGATAGTGCTTTGAGTACTGAGAAAAGCGATATATAAATGTAATGAATTATTATTATTGTTATTAAAGAATTATTATCGTAACTCAACCTTCTTCTAACTAAATCATCTAAATACAAACATTGGTGTTATGAATAGATCTTTTTTTTTTAATAGTTTGTTCCTGTGAAAGAAACTTTACTCGATCAAAAATAAAAACCACAACTTTCTTGATATTAAAAACCACAACTTTCATGAAATTTTAGTTTATAGTTTAAAAATGGAATAAGAATTTTTCCATTTTTTGGCTCTGAGGCTGGGGATCTGCACTGGCAATCGGAAGGTTGCCGGTTCAAGTCCCGTAAATGCCAAAAGGGACTCTGCTCTGTTGGGCCCTTAACCTGCAATTGCTGAGCGCTTTGAGTAGTGAGATAAGCGCTACATACAGTGCATCCGGAAAGTATTCACAGCGCATCACTTTTTCCACATTTTGTTATGTTACAGCCTTATTCCAAAATGGATTAAATTCATTTTTTTTCCTCAGAATTCTACACACCACACCCCATAATGACAACGTGAAAAAAGTTTACTTGAGGTTTTTGCAAATTTATTAAAAATAAAAAAACTGAGAAATCCCATGTCCATAAGTATTCACATTCTTTGCTCAATACTTTGTCGATGCACCTTTGGCAGCAATTCCAGCCTCAAGTCTTGTTGAATATGATGCCACAAGCTTGGCACACCTATCCTTGGCCAGTTTCGCCCATTCCTCTTTGCAGCACCTCTCAAACTCCATCAGGTTGGATGGGAAGCGTCGGTGCACAGCCATTTTAAGATCACTCCGGAGATGTTCAATCGGATTCAACTCTGGGCTCTGGCTGAGCCACTCAAGGACATTCACAGAGTTGTCCTGAAGCCACTCCTTTGATATCTTGGCTGTGTGCTTAGGGTCGTTGTCCTGCTGAAAGATGAACCATCACCCCAGTCTGAGGCCAAGAGCGCTCTGGAGCAGGTTTTCATCCAGGATGTCTCTGTACATTGCTGCAGTCATCTTTCCCTTTATCCTGACTAGTCTCCCAGTCCCTGCCGCTGAAAAACATCCCCACAGCATGATGCTGCCACCACCATGCTTCACTGTAGGGATGGTATTGGCCTGGTGATGAGCGGTGCCTGGTTTCCTCCAAACGTGATGCCTGGCATTCACACCAAAGAGTTCAATCTTTGTCTCATCAGACCAGAGAATTTTCTTTCTCATGGTCTGAGAGTCCTTCAGGTGCCTTTTGGCAAACTCCAGGCGGGCTGCTATGTGCCTTTTACTAAGGAGTGGCTTCCGTCTGGCCACTCTACCATACAGGCCTCATTGGTGGATTGCTGCAGAGATGGTTGTCCTTCTGGAAGGTTCTCCTCTCTCCACAGAGGACCTCTGGAGCTCTGACAGAGTGACCATCGGGTTCTTGGTCACCTCCCTGACTAAGGCCCTTCTCCCCCAATCACTCAGTTTAGATGGCTAGCCAGCTCTAGGAAGAGTCCTGGTGGTTTCGAACTTCTTCCACTTACGGATGATGGAGGCCACTGTGCTCATTGGGACCTTCAAAGCAGCAGAAATTTTTCTGTAACCTTCCCCAGATTTGTGCCTCGATACAATCCTGTCTCGGAGGTCCACAGACAATTCCTTTGACTTCATGCTTGGTTTGTGCTCTGACATGAACTGTCAACTGTGGGACCATATATAGACAGGTGTGTGCCTTTCCAAATCATGTCCAGTCAACTGAATTTACCACAGGTGGACTCCAATGAAGCTGCAGAAACATCTCAAGGATGATCAGGGGAAACAGGATGCACCTGAGCTCAATTTTGAGCTTCATGGCAAAGGCTGTGAATACTTATGTACATGTGATTTCTCAGTTTTTTTATTTTTAATAAATTTGCAAAAACCTCAAGTAAACTTTTTTCATGTTGTCATTATGGGGTGTTGTGTGTAGAATTCTGAGGAAAAAAATGAATTTAATCCATTTTGGAATAAGGCTGTAACATAACACAATGTGGAAAAAGTGATGCGCTGTGAATACTTTCCGGATGTACTGTAAATGCAAAGAATTTTTATTAATCTGAAAATCTAACAACATCACATTAAAGTTCGATAAATTCTGAAAAGAATGATGCCTATTTATAAGAGACTAAATAAACAATCCATTCGTTTTAACTGACATTCTTATAGATAAAAAACTTTTTTTAAAAAATTACAGGAAGAGTCACGTGAGAACTAAAGTGGTATGCAATGGGTCTTCGTAACTCGACCTTCTTAATATTTTAGTTTATAATTTAAAAACGGAATAAGAATCTGAAAATCTAACAACATCACATTAAAGTTTGATAAATTTTGAAAAGAATGATACCAAACATATATATGTAGGTTTTAAAATTAGCCCGATTTAAAGTGTGACATAAAATCGTTGCACTTTTAGGCTTAGGATTTTATACATATAGACTAGATTTATATTATTTACAGTATTTTCCATTTTATTCCATTTTAATTTTTTTCTATAGTGAAATTTAGTAACTTAAGAGGAATTGTTCTTCGCGCTGTTCCATTGAGCGCTGCTTTTCAGTATGTTTGCAGTGGGTTTGTCTTCAGTGTTTGCTGGTCTTGGTGATTGGGCTTTTTCAGGAGCTGGACTAACCAGATGGGACTCCCAAGAAGTTTGTCTATTTAACCCAAAACATTTTCACTGCACGTGGGTGGACGTTTTTAACTTGATGTGACTTCTAGTGAGAGTGGGATAACTGCTGTCTGTTTATTGTAGGCACATCATAGTAATGTAGATGACTGCTTACTTTTTTTTTTTTTTGTATTGGGTATTTTCCATTAATCATTTTGTCTCTGCTTGCAGGATACACCACCGGCGTGTGTTTGAAACTGTGAAAAATATCAACCAAACTGTAAAGCAGAGGTCTTTGGCTCCTTCCCCCATGAACATCCCAGGGTCTAACCAGTCTTCAGCTGCTTCCAGTTGCCGCAGCACTCCCCGATCAAGTTTTTATGGTGGTGATGTAACCAACATTGTCATAGACAACCGCACAAACAGCATCATTCTGGAAACGGAATCATGCAATGAAAGGTCAGTAGTGATGCTGTGTATCAGAAACATATTCCCAGCAGGGCACCTAGCAGTGTGTGATTGTGGGAAAGCAAAGCGTTCACTGGGTTCTTTTTTTGATTATTAAAAGTCTAAAGATTTAAGTAATCAAGTAGTTTTATAAATATTGTGTTATTATGAGCTATTAATTAAGAGTTCCTTAACAGTTAAGACCTATGGACAGATAAAAAGAACATGTTTTACATAAAAATATTAAAGGTTGCAGTTATTTTCCCTGGTATTGGACAAAATAGTCTATTGGAGATGCTGCCGAGTTAAAATATAATGTTATTGGTTGTTTTGAAATTGGCACATATGCCAACACTGGGCAATATTTGGTTAGAATCACTTCTGCTTTTGATACACTGTGCTTTCTTTTGTATTTTAACAGTTCACTATGTATGTATATCTGATAATATTTCTTGCATAACTACCTTATATACTCGCATATAAGTCGGATCTTGAAACCCAAAAAATCGATCATAAAGTCAGACCCCAACTTATACGGCTGTTCAAAAATCCATCCATCCATTTTCCAACCCACTGAATCCGAACACAGGGAAATTTATTCTTAAAAATGCAAACTGTTTTGTCACAGTGTGAATTACGGGCTGAATATTGCATAGTGAAAAGTATTGCAGAGCATTTAGAAGCATAATTACAATTAGCCGATACTTGCAGCCCAGGATCAGGTGGGGGTCCATTGAAGGGTCTACTCTCACACACACACACACACAACACCAATTTGAAAACTTCGGCAAGCCAAACCGACACGTCATTGAGGATATGAAGGGAACACCACACAAAGATGAAGAAACAACTTCTTAAGTTTTGCTTGTTTTTTCTTTTTATATAAACCCTTTTTAGTAATAATAATAGTAATAATAATAATGATGATGATAATAGTAATAGCAGTCAGTTGCTTTGCATTGAGATATGTTGTATGAAATTCTTAGAAGCAGCACTGTGTTGTAACTTATGTGGAATACGTTTTAGCATGTGGAATGTATTTGTAAATAAAAAAACACTTAACAACTCTCAACTTATATGTTCATTTTATCAGATATTTAAGAAGTGATGTGATTTTTTTTTTTTTTCAGCAGTACGCTTTTTATATTTTAAAATGGCGGATATGGTTCTCTGGGAAACAACTGACTTTTAAAGTTGTGAAGAGAATAATTTATCTTTAGGTAAAATGATAAAGAAAATCTGTCAACAAATATTGCTGGTGCTTCTAACTACATCAAAGACCACTTCAGATGTTTAAAATGTTACATAAATGTGTGCTTGTTATTGATTCTGTGTGCTCCCAAATGAGTTCATGATGGCTCCCTTCGTCAGAATAACTGAATCATTGTATTGTAGCTTTTTAAAGTAACAAGTTCCCCTGCTTTATGTGCTCTTGGTTTTGTTCATTTTATTTATTTATTTATTTATTTTGTCAAGTTATTCCAAGCAGCCCTATTGAATTGTTATTATTAATTACTTTGTTTCAATTACTCAATTACTTTCTTTTCTGTTGTTGTAGTGAAGATCCAAATAAAAAGCCTGGAACGCCGGGAACTCCAGGATCCCATGACCTGGAGGCAGCATTGCGGAGGCTGTCTTTGCGACGTGAGAACTACATAAGTGAACGTCGCTTCTTTGAAGAGGACCGCGAAAGAAAGCTCCGAGACCTCGCCGAGAAGGGCGAGATGTACAGTGGCTCCCTGACTCCCACTGACAGCATCATGTCCCTGGGCACTACACACTCAGGCTTGTCTTTCCTCTCCTTCTCCAGCCGCTCCTACCTGCCTGAAAAGCTGCAAATAGTCAAGCCCCTTGAAGGTGAAAAAAGACCTCACAGGCCCCTCTCCCTTCTGCTCTTTGACTCTCTCTGGTCACTCATGTGTCATCCAAAGTCTGGCTCTCTGTCCACTCGGTATTCATTTTTTTTTAGGGACAGTCGCCCACGCTGCTGGTTTGAGTCCCTCTAAAAGCATGTCTTCTAGCGCCGAGGTTTTCAGGTTTCAGTCATCCCACAGGAACTTGCTGTCTGTAAGGACATTTAATGCAGTTGGGGTATCCAGTTGGTCCTCCCTGCGTGGAGTTTGCATGTTCTCCCCGTGTCTGCGTGGGTTTCCTCCCACAGTCCAAAGACATGCAGGTGAGGTGCATTGGCGATCCGAAATTGTCCCTAGTTTGTGCTTGATGTGTGTGTGTGTGTGTGTGCCCTGTGGTGGGCTGGTGCCCTGCCCGGGGTTTGTTTCCTGCCTTGCGCCCTGTGCTGGCTAGGATTGGCTCCAGCAGACCCCTGTGACCTTGTAGTTAGGATATAGCAGGTTGGATAATGGATGGATGGATGGGGTATCCAGTAAGTGATAAATGTATTGCACTTTTTCAAGCTCAGATACAGTATCTTTTAAATTGCTACTGCATATTTACTGCTGATGCTCTGAATATGTTTAGCATATCAAAACCAAACCAATTTGTTTTTCATATTTTTTGTTTGTAAGCTGATTTGTAATTAAAGGAACAAGACACATTGTAGGATTAAAGCATAGCGGCCATCTTAAATCTGACCTACACCTCTTACAAAGTAGGCTTGCAAATAGGGAGAAGGGAGCAGGTTTCTGCCGTTGACTTGGACAGTCTGCTTTTTGAGCCTAATTGGGGAAAAAAACTGTTTTAAAATACTGGAAAATTATATTTTGTGTATTGAAAAAGGAGCAAGAGTAAGCCTTATTAATATTTTGTCGCAGCTATAGGGTGTGATGTGACAAACAAATGCCATGCGGCCACTCTTGTTGGGATTCATCATTTAGACGACCGCTGCACCCAAGGGAAATTAATGAAAATTCAGAGGATGTTTTAGTGATTGGCAAAACTGTACAAAGTTTAAAGTCTCAATAAATCAAAAATTTTTATTAGAGCGCAACTAAAGAGCACCAATAGTACATAACAAAAGAAGAAGCAAATCACACTGGATTTCTAAGCATTCTCGTCTTCTGACAGAGTATCGCACAGGACAGCCTCATGTGTTGCAGTGTATGTTTAGTAATATACCAAATATTTATACTGTGCACTTATTGAATTGTGTTAATATTAACAATACAGCTGGTGAATTGTCAGGTTGCAGATGCAAATTACTTTTAGCATATTCTTGCTTTTACGCAGAAACACATGACGTTGCTAACCGTGCTCTAATAAAGTCTGGGTTACGATTTTACGTTCTCCGTTCTTGCATCCACTTTTCCACTCATTTTATGCATCCTACCTTCTGAATTAAACGAGTAGTTTTAATAATGCTAATCAATAGTGGCACCACTGCCTACAAACTCCATGAAGTAGTCATGCGTAGCACTGATACAGTCCTGCATGCTGACATACGTTAGCTTCACTTGATAAATGATTCATGTGTGACATTCAGCAGGTGGTCGGTAACTCGTGTCCCATGTTGGGTTTTTTTCGGTCCGCTCCTCCCCAGCACCCTACAGTGTTAGCTTTAGCGCCCGGAGAGCCTTGACTTGGTGTATTCCTGTACGATTAATAAGTTATTCTACTGCTGTTATTCTCATCTTATTTTTTTTTCCTTCTTGCACATTTATGTATGTCTGTTACTTATTTCTATTCTAAGATTTTTAATTTTCTCTACTCTGTGAAGTTCTTTTCAGCTCCGATAATGTCTCACTGTCTTTGTTTTCTTTTAAAATATATATTGCTATTCAAAATCTATACACATGATCCTTCAATAAACACTACCCATTTTCTTATTCATTTGCTTTTTGTTTTCCTTCTTTTCTGACATATGTGCATTTGTTTGACATCTTTGCATTCTGTATGTCTCATATTTTGACTATGCCCTTTCTGTTTGCATGTGTTTCTATTTTATAATTATTTTGATAATTATATTATAATTATATATTATAATATTATATTAATACTGTATTTTTAGAAATAT